>NC_090648.1:332760309-332860309 GCF_040937935.1 Hyperolius riggenbachi | reverse complement strand
CTCTTTCAAGAGAAAACCATAACGCTGAAATAACAGCAGTATTTATGCACTATAATTATGTTTTTGTTCGCTGTTGTTTTTGTTTGTTTTTAAGGGCTGGTTCACACGGGCGTCTGCTGAGCTTTTGCTTGGCATTGCGTTCAAACGCCAGCGTTTAAAAGCTAGCTTTTGAAAGCTTTTGAAAAGCGTTCAAGGCTAGTAGTTCTAGTCTCTGCTATTGTTTCCTCGCGTTTACCGCCTCTGAAAGCAGCATGTTGCTTTTGAGACTAAACGCAACGCTGGGATCTACTGCCAGGCGTTCATGAAAGCCTGCAAAAGCCAGCTCTAAACGCTCCCATTCACTTGCATGGGATGGCAGTAGATCCCAAAAAACGCTGCATCTGAAACGCTGCGTTAAACGCCACAAAAACGCCCGTCTGAACCAGCCCTAACAGTCTCAAAAAGCGCAAAGTATTTCTCATCAATTTGGCTTTTCTATACTTGTTACAGAATCGCAGTCGCTCCAAAAATGCTACATGCAGTGCTTTTGTGATGCAATTCACTCTCGTTATGAAATAGAAGCTATGAAAATGAGACTCTGATCAATAATACAATATACTTTGCATTATTGAATTCAACACTGTTTTAAGACACAGGCAGGTCAAGCCTAGTGTTTCTAGTAAAAGCCATCTCCTAGCTGGCCTTTATAAGCAAAGCAATCTGCTCAAGGATGACTATGGGCATGATTCACAAAGCTTTTTCACCTGTTTACCTCTGTTTTCAACTTATCTATTTTACTTTTTTAAGCTTCCAAAGAGCAAGAATATAATATAATATAAAATAACACACATCAGACCATAGTCTTTTGAAAATGAAAGATCACAGACCAATCTTACCACCCTTCATGTAGTATGAGAGCCATACCTACACAGTCTATTCTATGGAGCTGAACTCCCCATCAGAAAAAATCTTTGCAAGATGCTGCACACACAGATGCTGTACAGACACAAAACATCAGTATCTGCAAAAGATCTGTTCCTGACAAAATCCGTTCCTGCAAACTGCATTCATAGTCTATGAGACCTGCAGATCCTCATACACACCTTGTTTAACTGACATTCATCTGCAGATCAGACAATCATCTGCAGATCTGAAAATCAATCCACACATAGACTATAAATGCATTTTGCAGGAACAGATCTTTGGCAGATACTGATCTTTTGTGTCTGTACAGCATCTGTGTGTGCAGCATCTTGCAAAGATTTCTGTCTGATGGGGAGTTCAGCTCCATAGAATAGACTGTGTAGAGTATGGCTCTCATACTACATGGAAGGGGGTAAAATTGGTCTGTGATGTTTCATTTTCTAAAGACTATGGTCTGATGTGTGTATAAGCCTTAAAGAGAACTCGAGGTGGGTTTGAAGAATATTATCTGCATACAGAGGCTGGATCTGCCAATACAGCCCAGCCTCTGTTGCTATCCCAAACCCCCCTAAGGTCCCCCCTGCACTCTGTAATCCCTCATAAATCACAGCCACGCTGCTGACAAACAGCTTGTCAGAGCTGGCTGTGTTTATCTCTATAGTGTCAGTCTGCTGCTCTTCCCGCCTCCTGCAGAACTCCAGTCCCCGCCTGCATCCCTTCCCTCCCTGCTGATTGGAGGGAAGGGATGGGGGCAGGGACCGGAGCTATGCAGGAGGCGGGTGAGCAGCTGAGACTGACACTACAGATGTAAACACAGCCTCACAGCACGGCTGTGATTTATGAGGGATTGCAGAGTGCAGGGGGACCTTAGTGGGGTTTGGGATAGCAACAGAGGCTGGGCTGTATAGGCAGATCCAGCCTCTGTATGCAGATAACATTCTTTAAACACACCTCGGGTTCTCTTTAAGGCAAGAAAAGTAATATTGAAACGAAGGTAATCAGGAACAGCTTACCTTGAGTGATTCTTTTGCTTGTAAATGTGTTGAAATGTTATTTTTTTATCAATTAGGTGATAAATACGTCATTTATGAGAAGTTTTGTGAATAGAGCCCAATGAGAGCAGTGGCACACTTTATAAAGGAGGACTGGAGAGGGAACATTTTAAAAGCACACTTTCCAAACAGGAAAGATTTTTGATGCATATTTTTTAAGCAGGATCATGATAAGTTGTTGCTAGTTTACTAACAGTATAATGAAAGAGTAACAGCGCTGACATGCCAGTATATTAAAATCAGACTAAAATACAATACAAATATCTTGCATTCAGGAGCCCATTGTAAAATATTTTCCCCACAATGGCTTCTATTCATAAAGCATTCCCGCATGCGGTAATGCTCAAAACAGCTGACTTTACCGACCATTTAGCAAAGTGTCATTCCTGAGCAGTGCAGGAAATTACTACCTTATGTGGCGATTATCTCAACACGTCACTACATGTCAATTCATAAAGATTAAGGGGCCCATACACTCAGCCGATTTTCTGGCCGACCGATCGATCCATCGATTGCAAATCGGTTGGCCAATCGACCGATCGATGGTCGAATTCGATGGATTTCCATCGAACTGGCAGGGTGGAAAATTTAGGTCGATCAGATGAGATTGCTTATCATTTTGCATTGGCCTTAATGGAAATCCGATGGCAAAAAAATGCCATCAGATCGAATTTCAAAAGATTTCAAACTGAAATCTATTGGAATTCTATCCTAGTAAAAATTTTTCTAAAAACGCATCAGATAGATCATCAGATGCATTTCTTATCTATCTGCTGCCAATCTGACGAGTGTATGGGCACCTTTAGAGTCAAGCGAAATGGGAAGGGAGAATACAGACTGTTTAGAAAAGGAGATAAGCCAGCGATAACAGGCAAGATAACAGGCAAGCTAATGGAGACAGACCTCCCAGGCAGCAGCAGTGAGAGCAGAACAAAAAAAGGCATCCCAGAATACCCAGGCTGTGTTTTTTAACCAATTGGGTACCTGTTTTCAGATAAATTTCACATCAGAAAGCCTGCATGTGTAACATTCCTTGAAGGTCTTCTAAGCTGCGTCAATTAAATAGATTGTTGCACACTGGTGGATTTGCCATCAGATTCGACCAACAGATAGATCCCTATCTGATCGAATCTGATCAGAGAGGGATCGTATGGCTACCTTTACTGCAAACAGATTGTGAACCGATTTCAGACTGAAACCGTTCACAATCTGTTGTGGTGGTGCTGCCGCTGCTCCCTCCGCCCGCATACACGCATACATTACCTGCTCTGCCAGGGCGACTCTAGTCCCCAGGTCACCGCTGCTCCGTCTCCGGCATGCTTTACTTCTTCCTGCCCGGCAGGAAGTTTAAACAGTAGAGCGCCCTCTACTGTTTAAACTTCCTGCTGGGCAGGAGGAACTGAAGCATGCCGGAGACCAGCGCGGACACGGAGCAGCGGTAACCGGGGGTAGTCATGCCGGCAGAGCAGGTAATGTATGCGGCTCTATTGCGTCGGTCGAACGCCGCTAGCGACGCGCTCCCTACCCGCTGGTGATCGACGGTTATTTTCCGCACGGAGCGATCGACGGGATCGGACGAAATGGATTGAAATTCGGCGTGTACGCGAACGATTGGCAGCAGATTCAATCCCAGTGATCGAATCTGCTGTCGAAACGGCGGCAAATCGGGCCAGTGTATGGCCAGCTTAATAGACAGATTCAGAGAAGATTCAGGGCAAGGAGAGGCAGTTTAAAAAAAATAAAAATGCACATCTAAAGGGAAGATGGGGCTGCCTCCTTTATAGTAACTGACTCTGCACAGAGAAAATGTATCAACTCAGCCAGCACCACTAGTTTAGTGCAGGAATTCCCCGACCTTTTATCGCAAGTGTAAACTTTTTTATGAATTAGCACACAAAAGTCTAAGATACCAATGCAGGGTTTTCCCTCCAAGATTTTTTTTTTTCTGCAAATGTTTTATGAATAGAGCCCAAAGGGTTAACTTGCACTAAAATGCTATAGACACAGCAATATTGACCTCCATGTAAACAAAGTCTAGTTTTCTTACTCTTACCCTGGGACATGCAAGCAGATCAGAAAAGTAAGAAGAAAGTCAGAAGACCTGAGCTATATATATCAGCTCCAAGTGAGTGAGTTAGGAAGTATTCTAGCAAGAGGTACAGAACTAGTCCATAAACAACCTTTTTTTTGCCACAGATCAACGCAATGACAGCCTGTGTGGATTACACGCTTGCAAAAAGGTGCAACTTCAGCTTTAGTCAGTTTTGGAGGATCAATGATGGCTGTACCATGTAATGCAAATATTTCAGGAAAAATAAAAATTACAAAAATGTCATGCAGAGTACAGGTAAATGTTTGCAGCAACCACCAGAAAGTGGTATTGCATTTTTCAAAATGTTTTATTATTATATTTTTTATTATTTTCTCACAATTTCAGTCAGAAGATACTATATGTGTTTTGCTAAAACAGCAAATCAACAGATGCTCATATAGTGAAGAGTTTTAGGGGAGAGATCCCTTACCTGAAAGAGGGACCAGCGGAAGCTAGTTCACATTCAGATCTAAAAGTCACAGAGTGCCTTTGAGTTGTTCTTTTGCGTACAAGGGTGCCATACCAAGCCATGCTTGACCCAAAACAGCTAATGCTTACAGTAAATATGGAGAAAAGAGGGGTGCTAATCTCCATCAATCACATTTCAGAACTATTCTCGATTGTAATGGCCATGAGGCTATTAGCCACCAGGGCCAGTTCTAGACAGGCACATATAAGGGGGCAGACAGAAATTTGCAGGGGGCATAAAAAAAACCCTGCGCCGCGTGTAGCGCGGCGTGCTGAAAAATGGGCGTGGTCATGCAGCAGACCGTGGGTGTGGTCATGGGTGGGGCCAAATATACATGACTTTAGCAGTGGTGTTAAAGGTCTGCTGGGATAGTTTGAGCTCTGCTGTAGTGCATCCCCCAAAAATATATGTGATCTGACAGCATTTCACCAAAAATACACTGCCAAGTTGCTGATGTATGGCACCCTTAAATTTGTAGCTGCTGCTGGTCTCCTATTAAGAATGTCTTAAAGTGTACCAGAGATGATTGATACTGTTTTATACATACCCAGGTCTTCCTCCAGCCCCATGCACACAGATCGCTCCCACGCCGCCGTCCTCCGTTGCCTGCAGCTCCGGTATTGGGTCACGTTAGTTCAGCCAGTCTGTGCAAGAGGAACTGCGCTCTTTACGTATCTCTCCAGTGACCATCGAAGAGATACGCAGAGGGCGCACTTCTCTTGGGTAGACTGGTAGAACTAACGGGACCCAATACCGCAGCAGCAGGCAGCAGAGGACGGCGTCGTGGGAATGATCTGTGCGCATGGGGCTGGAGGAAGCCCCAGGTATGTATACAACACTGTCAATCATCTCTGGTACACTTTAAGACATTCTTAATAGGAGACCAGCAGCAGCTACAAATGATTACATTAGGATACACAAAGCTTAAGAAGCTAGGACAGGCAGTGGGAGGGTTAAAAGAAAATGCAGGCTGAAGTGAGCAGAGCAGATAAAAGAGCAGAGGGCAGGTCAGTCAGTGAGACTGACTAGTGAAAAGAAGGGGGGTGAGCCATTACACAGAGTATACCTGACCTCTGTGCAGATTGTTTTTGCTCCCTGAGCTGCAGATAGGAATCAGTTAGTGATAAAAGATTATCCCCTGCCCGCCAATCATCACAGTAATGTGGGCACAGGTCCTCAGGTCAGTGTGGGAGGTCAGGGGACTTATACACTATACACAACATAGCATCCATCAGCAGCACACAGGCACAGTCTGACAGGCTGTGTCCTGTGTATGTAGAGAGCTGGGCAGCTGGGACTGGAGACATAAATCACTTGCCTTTTCCTTCATGTCTCCCCAGCGCGCCCATCGCTCTCATTCAGATACAGAACAGATACTTGTGGCTGGCTGGCCGGGATCACATGGGGCCGGGCAGCCAATGAGAGAGCAGAGTGTCTCAATCCTCTCTCACTGGCTGCCTGGCCCCATGTGATACCCGACCAGGCTACTGAGTGTCTCTATCTCCGCCCCCTGCACACAGCACAGCGGAGATAGAGGAGATGTGACTGCGTTCCACGGACCAGGAAGCAGCAGCATATTTGAGGGGGCAAGAAGTCTATTTGAGGGGGCTCTGCCCCCTCTTGCCCCCCCTAAAGTCGGTCCTGTTAGCCACCCAGCAGTTCACCAGTCAGTTGCCATCAGTTACAGCAACAATGACTGCACTGAATCTTCCACAGTTGCTGTTCCGACCCAAAACACACTCAACCCAAATCTTTAAACTGTTCAATAACCCAGGAAGCTGGAACCTACTTCTACCGTACAGTATTGTTACATAGCAAATTTCCATTTCTGTTTCTGTAAAAATGGAAGCTAACGTTTCTATTGACTACATTACCTGAAGTGTGGCAAGTACAAGCTGCCAGGATGTCCCAAGGTATCCCCCATGACAATGTGCTAAGTTAAGCAATGTCCTCATACACTGAATGTTCTTAGCAGTAAGCTGAGGAGGAAGAATGAAAAAGACATTACACAGGTCCTCGGAAACATGTTTCATTGTTTTATTGAGTCAGAATTGGTTAGAAGGATTAAACTAAATTTACTCAACCATTACAGTTCCTTGCGGCTGCAGAGCTAGAGGCTGTCCAACGGCCACTACCTGCTGATGAGAATCGCTGGAAGGGCTGATCATCTGTACATTCTGGCCCTGGATGGAATACGCTGTACAAACAACAAAGAGTCAAGTACATTTCTGAAACTAAATGAACTAATATTAATGCTTAGATTCTCATAACTTGCTTGTGGAATGTGAGCATGCAGAAGCTAACCAATATCATTTCTGCAAGTCCAGTCCACTAACTGCAGTGACTACGGCAGACTCCTTCAAGATCAGACAAGTTGGTTACTCCTGGTTCACACTCAATCCAATTTTAGAAGAGTGTACTAGCTGATGTAATCCCTTAAAGGGACACTTAAGTCAAACAAAAAAAATGAGTTTTACTCACCTAGGGCTTCCAATAGCCCCCTGCAGCTGTCCGGTGCCCTCGCCGTCTCCCTCCGATCCTCCTGGCCCCGCCGGCAGCCACTTTCTGTTTCGGTGACAGGAGCTGACAGGCTGGGGACACGAGTGACTCTTCACGTTCCTGGCCACAATAGCGCCATCTATGCTGCTATAGCATATATCATATACCATATAGCAGCATAGAGGGTGCTAATGTGTCTGGGAACGCGAAGAATCACTCGCGTCCCCAGCCTGTCAGCTCCTGTCACCGAAACAGGAAGTGGCTGCCGGCGGGGCCAGGAGGATCGGAGGGAGACGGCGAGGGCACCGGACAGCTGCAGGGGGGTTTTGGAAGCCCCAGGTGAGTAAAACTCATTTTTTTTTGTTTGACTTAAGTGTCCCTTTAAGCAGGTTCACCACTCCTGCTCCACACAGTGACTAATACTAGAATTCACAGAAATTCACTGCGGCAGACTCCCTCTATAATCTATAATGCATTAGTGCTTTAAAGAAAACATATACTGTGCTGGTAGAAATATGTGGGCCATCATTTCTGAACCCAACTTTAAACTACCACTTTAATGTGGATCATTTGTCTTCTACATTTCTGGCTACTGAGAGAACATGCATCTATTAAGCCAGTAAATGAAATTATAGCACCTGATTTGCTAACATTCTCAGGTTTAGTACGGTATCTCAAAGTATTTGGTAGAGGATTAGCCAGGCTACCAGTATTAATAAACAGAAGGAGGCAAGCAATGGCATCCCACATATTTATCCCTCTAGTTCAGATTTTCTAAACTAGTGAATAGAAGTGCTCCAAAAACTGCAGGATGCTCACTTTTCTTCAGACTTTTGTGGTATAGTATAATTCCCTCTCCCAACTGCTGTGTCACTCCACATAAGTGGGTGTTTCTGGATGGATCTTAGGAATGTGAGCGCAAGTTCAACTCTGTTCACGAGAAGGCTATTTGCACATAATCAGACACAGGCTGATATGATAATTATGCATTCTGCTGACCTGTATGTTCAGAGGCTATGCAAGGAGTGAGGGTCAGAGACCATAACACTGGACACATTAATGCCAGTTTTCAGAAAAAATCTGCACAATTGCATTTCATAACAGGCTATTTGATTTCAACTTAGCTACACTGAAAGCTGTAACAGGAAATGCACTTCATCATATTCGAATGTGAATGACTACTTGTATGTGCAGGATTAAATCTTTGACTTGGAAGTGTTTATGAAAGCTTCTATGTATGCAGGAGTGTTACAAACATCCTAACACAATCTGTCCCAGCCCAGCCTGCTTACATTTGTTGCATAGAGCAGCAGTAGAGCTGTTCAGCACAGTGAGGGCGTAGTGTGGAGGCAAGGAGCCTTTACAGATGGCAGTAATGAAAGCGTCTCTCGGCGTTACAAGCCCCAGCTTTCCGCACAGGGCTGCCATCGTCATTTCCGCCTTCAGAATATTCTCTGTTGCAGTTTCATCAGTGCTGCAAGGAAAGACAGATTTGTTTTCAGTCGATACAAGGTGCTTTAAAATTGAATTCAGCTAGAAAAAGAGTGATGATTAAAACTTTATTTTTTAGAACCAAAACCTTAATTTTACTACATCATGCAAACTTTACAGTATTGTTGGGAATCTGCAAATTATGAAAAACACTATAAGCATCAATTATACCAATTAAAAGCAATTGGAGGACCAGTTTGTTCTTTATTGTCCACTATTAATTAGCAGTTCAATTATAGACTGTATGGTGCTCAAGAATTTGAACAAAGAAAAATGGCATCCACATACATCATTCACTAGTACACAATCCCATCTGCATTAACCAAGGATAGTCGCAGAAGATGCTGAAGTGGTGCCTTTTTAAGCCTTGTACACACATAGGTGGAATGTCCCCGGGAGACATTACGGGGCTGACACTAGGCCTGAACGATTTTAGGGAAAAAATTGAATTGATTCCGAAATCGCGATTTCGATTCGATTCAGGATTTCCTTCAAATCAAGCTTTGTTCCCCCTCTGTGCCTGTTTGTTAAACCCCTGTGCCTCTCTGTCCCCATCTCTTTGTGCACCCTCTGTATCTCTTTGTGGCCCCTTTGCCTCTCTCTCTGTGTGCTCTTTGTGTCTCTCTTTGTGTCCCCTTTGGCTGTGTACCCTCTGTGTCTCTCTCTATGCCCCCTCTGTGTCTCTCTCTGACCCTGAAGGTGCAGCAGTGCTGGACATACCTTCCAGCACTAGTCCAGCAATGCCTGTCTATCTACTTCACCTCCTGCAGGCTCTAATGCACGGCACACTTCCTGTTGGAACTTGGGGGAAGTTTGAAGCCGCTTTTTCAAACTTCCCCATGCGGAAATGTCATGGTGGAAATTGCCGCTTTGACGATCGTTCAGGCCTAGCTGACACCGTACAAAGGTGTCACTAGCCTGTGGACTAGTGACTTGTTCTGTTGATCTGCGGGGGGGGGGGGGGGGGGGGAGGGGTGATAGGGGGTAAGGAAAGAAGGCAGACAGAGCAGCGTGGGAGTGTAAACACTCAACAGGCAGGGTAAGTGGGGAAAACAATAGGTTGTTGGTCAGCCGAGCAGCTGAGGCGGGTCAGAGGCTGCTGTACACATGCTGGATTCTCGACAGAGGAGGTCGTTATTGCCCGCTTCAACCAAGTTTCATCTAGCATGTGTACAGGGCTAAACTCTATTTAGGTTTCTGTAAAAGTCAGGTACATTTGTTCTTCATAGTTTTGGGTCACCCTTACAAGAACCTCCAGAGGTACTGCATTGCAATAAAGTGCAGATTTTACAGGACAACAGTAACCAAGCTTACCAACTTCATGTGAATAAATATTAAAAATACAGGGGCAGTGCATGTTTGCTGAGTACATATTTAACCCTCCTCACCCAATTTAATCCCTTAGATAGAGAGCCTATGTGGCATGGTGCCTTTTCCCCATGTGCTTTTCTCTGCCACCACATGGACTCAGTGACTCTTCTGTTATATTTATCCCTACATTTCAATCTATGCACCATTGTTTATTATTCACACTACAGTTCAATATAATTCTCAAAAGACGCTTCCTTTGGGTCTAAGACACAACACTTAAAAATATAACCACAGGAGAAAAAAGGAAGAAGTATATATCAATTTAAATAAAACCTTTCCATTTATCAGTATCACAGTCATAAAAGACTAATCATAAAAACCACGGTCTGGCATACTCATGAGGGATCAAAATTGACATCCACTGGTAATTATAGGAATGTGCACAAAAGCAAGTTAGTATATTGCCAAGGTGAATGAAAGATAATAACTTTGATCCTAAATAATGATTTCCAATAGCAACAGTCCACTCCTTTTACTGAAAATATAGGATGATGAATAAGCACTTGTTTGGATAGTATCAGTTATAATATGTATTTGTATTGTAATCCAGATTCCACTAAGCATTTCAAAGGAGATAGCCATCAATCATACTGTTTACGTGACTAGGAAAGTTGATGCAAAACTTCAAGCTGAGTAAAAAAACATTGTATGGATATGGAGATTCGCCAGGGATCAACCCTTATGCAATGTCCCAGCTCTCAGAGTTTTAATGCAAGTTTGGAAATTTACAGTCTGCCAGGGAATACACCCTTATGCAGCTTCCAAATAAAGTCACGTGATGGTTGTCGCTTAACAGATAACAGTTCCAACAATAAAGACATCCAGTCATCAGAAGCAGTCAAATCCGTGCAAATAGCAATGTCTTTTGAACTCTTAGAAATTGGTATAGTAGTGACTGTGCATATAGATCAAAAGTGATACTCATCCATCCAGTGAACTGATCCCAAGTGGTGTCCGAGGTTCCCTCAGAGATGCCAGGCTCTATGGGGTCATGAGCCCATGGGTGCCAACCAGTTTCACTGTTAAATAGACCAGCATAGACCGCATAATTTGAGCCTGCCCTGATGATGCTGGTCTATTTACCGGTGAAACAGGTTGGCAGCCCCCCTACATTTATACACTGAAAAGCTACAGACAGGAACAGGTTTTAAAAAAATACAAATAAATACGGTCACTTACACTGAGCATATCACAACACGTAGTTTATATTTTGTGCATGGCTTTACCTCTTACCTTGCATCTAAAAGAAGAGAGAGAGCAGCGAGAAGACCGCACCAACACGCATTGATCATCTCTTCCCACACGCTTCTACCAACTACATAGAAAAAAAAAAAAGCAAGACAAATGTCAAGAGCACAAATAGTTGTTATTGTTGTTACTAGGTATTATTATTATGATGGAAGTTTTTATTTTTTTAGAGTCGAACAACACAACCTTTATAGAATACCCAAGGCAGGCGGGAGGGATCAGTGAAGTTTTACTAACCTGGGGATTCTCCCAGCCTACCGCAGTCTATCAGGTCCCGGGGAATGCTCCTGATCTCCTCCCCCAGCGCGCCGCTGTCCCCTCCAAAAGATCCTCTAGTTGCCGGCTACTGTGCATGTGTGGCCCAAGCCACATGCCTACACGTTTGTGCAGTTTGTAACGACTAACTGAGCATATGCAAAACGCTCCCAGCTAGGAGATAGCAACCGAGGAGGCAGTCTACGATCTTTTGGAGGCAGACGGCGGCACACTGGAGAGTATCAGGAAGACTACCAGGGACATGGCAGACTGCGGGCTGAAAGAAAGTAAAACTCCACCTTTTTTCCTCACCTCAGGTTGTCTTTGAGTATGTCATTTAGACTGTGGAAGAAAATGATTGCAATCAGGAGAAGCCCATGTAGACACTAGGTGAACATACAGTACAAAGTAAATGGAGAATGCATCCTGGGTAGATATTTGAACCTGGTCCTCTAGCTCTGTAGCAGTGCTAATAATCTGGCCTTCACATTGTCGATTAAAAGACGACTGCCATGATACCCTTTACAATCCCTTCTCCAAGAATTTGAGAATTCTGCTTAACCTACATAGGTAACAAGTACAATCCCTTCAACCTGCTGAAAAGTGCTCGCAAATCTTTCCCATTCAGAATTGACGTGGTGGGCTTCCCATCCTGAACTGACAGGGTGGGCGATTTTATTTCCTTTTAAAAATGCTAGTTGCCTGGCTGTTAGAAGAAGCAGCCAACAGATCACCTTACCAGATCTATTATCTCAAGATTCTGAGCCAGAGATTCCGAAAATTGTAAAAGCAAAGGATAGTACAGCAGACAGGCAAGCACCATATTTAAAAGGGAATCAGCCATGCCTGCTTCTATATAGCTATTAGAAAACCTACAATCAAAGAGACATAGCAGTAGTTGAATACAATACATCAGTTAGTGACCTGGCTCTTCTTCTGGAGGGTCGGACACAGTTCTGAGGTCTTTCTGGCAACTAGTTTGTGGTGGAGTTTCTTCTGCTGAAATCTGTGAGTCTGTTTCAGCCTGGCCAATCTCTCCTTCAATCATGGTGGTAATGCCACGGACAAGATCCAAGAGACAGTGAAAGGCCACCGACATGGCATATCCCTCTGGGATAGTAGGCGGTTCCACCTTATCCAGCATTTCAAGACTAAAAAGAACAAGTAGATTTGCTATAAGATGGAGCTCCCTTCAGAATTAATTTAAAATAAGGTATTGATAAGAAATTCAAAGAAAGTTTAGCGATGGCTGGAATTTAGTGCTATGAAAAAAAGACTACTCAATTTCACATTCAGCACCTTGCTGGACAGGAAGGATTTTATCTTACAATCACAACTATTACAATTTTGGTGGCTTTGGGAAGTATGCTTCAACTGAAGCAGGCATGCAGCATTATTACTATTATTTATGAAGTGCGGACATCTTCCACAGCGCTTTTATGGAGTATTTAGTCATGTCGCTAACTTTCCTTTAGAGGGTCTCACAACCGAATCCCTACTATGTAGTATATATATATGTCTTTGTATGTATCACGTAGTATACTCATCATAGTCTACCGCCAATTTAGGGGGAAGCCAATTAACTTATCTGCATGTTTTTAGGATGTGAGAGGAAACCAGAGTGCCAGGGGGAAACCTGCACAGACACGGAGAGAACATACAAACCCTGTGCAGATAGTGGGGTTCAAACCAGGGAGCCACGCTGCAAGGCGAGAGTGCTAACTGATACACCACCCAGGATGACTTGATCCTTGGTCACAAATTAATAGCAATGGCTATAGTGCATCAATGAACATAAAGCCAACTAGTTTTACCATTTGAAAACCAGCGCCATGAAAGAGTTTGGTGTTGTTGTCAAGGCACGGATTCCCAAATAAACTACGACAGATATGGGAATGCATCAGCAAGTGACGTGCTGATGACATTTAAAAAAAAAAAAAAAAAGATGGATAAAACAAATTTGTGTTTGCACTTCCTAAGATGCACATTAATAGATGGATAAAACATTTTTTTTATCTGTACTTACTAAGTTGCCTTGGCACTGCCTTGAACAGAAATGGTCATGATGGGTATCCAGGTGCCTCTGTACTCAAAGGCAGGAAGTACACTTACACTGCCAGTAGCTGCTGCAATCCCTGATGTAGCTGGAATAGAGGCAGGAGCACTGGAGCTGGAGCCAACTGTCAGCACAAAGAGAAAAAAAAAACATCAGACATACTCTAAATGTTTATTGGAACAGTGATGATAAAAATCTGTATGCAGAAAAACTATTTCAGAAGATTACAGCAGAAGCATTGCCTAATATTGATCTCATTATTGCAGCTGCAAGCTTTGTACTGCCCTGAAGTACTAAGCTGTGCAGAACCTTGATCATGCATTGCAATGGCCTGTACCATCCCTGGCAAAGAACGGGCATTTCCTACATATAAACAGAAATAGCATTATGTCAACAGATGTTCCTTAGATTTGATGTATAGCCACCTAGTTTTTGTTATGACTACAGAACTATTAACAGTTGGTCACATTTTTTCTTTCACGTTATAGGAGGAAAACATGACTGATGTGGCATGTCGTACCTTTAATTAGCTACCGGAAAATATATCTACTAAGAAATGTATTAGCACCAGATAGAGGGACCCTAAGCTGAGCGTGTGGGTATGCATTTCAAGAGGTGGGGACATAAAACTTTATACAAATTATGCTTCCTGATCCAGGGGGCTGGGCGGATCAGATACTTGCCATCTCCGCCACTCCTGTGGCCTGCAGCAAGTTACTTTCAATTTCGTGACCTCTGGGGTCATGACGCTGGAAGGAGAGCGAGCTGCTCTGTCAGCGTCCAGGGAGGCGGGGGAGCGGCATGGGGCGCGGCCAGGTAGAGACAGCTACCCAATAGCAGCTGTGAGAAGCCTACAGGAATGCCCCCAGTGGGTGTTTTTAAGCAGGGAATCCCTCTTCTCCTTTCCCCTCAAGATTAGCAACAGTCATTGTCAACAATTTCATGGTGTTATAGTGCAGCAGTGGTGGTGGGGGGGGGGGGGGGGGGGTTAGAGAGCAGCGGGGGGGGGGGGGGGGGGCACAGAGGCATGTTATGAGGCCGGAAACATACCTCTGTGTCCCATCTGCTTCCCCACTGCACCGCCTCAGGTACTTTTAACCACTTAACGACCAGCTAACGCCCATAGGCGTCAGCAGGTCTTAAGTGGGTTACCATGGAAACGATCGAGCGGCCTTCCCATGTCAGTTCACGGAGGGTGTCTCCGTGAACAGCCGGAGAGCCGCCGATCGCGGCTCGCCGGCAAAATGTAAACGCGCGGGGAAGAAATCCCCGCTGTTTACATCATACGGTGCTGCTGCGCAGCAGCGCCGTAAGGCTGGTCGGCAATCCCCGGCCTCTGATTGGCCGGGGATCGCCGGCATATGATAGGCTGAAGCCTATCCTACAATGCGCAGGACGGATATCCGTCCTGCGCAGCTCACAGGGGGAGGGATAGGGAAGGAGAGGGACGGAGCGCCGAAAACGCTGCGGAGGGGGACTTTGAAGAGCCCCCCCCCCCCGCAAAGCGCAGCAAGCCGGCGGCGATCAGACCCCCCCAGGAGGACATCCCCCTAGTGGGGAAAAAAGGGGGTAAGTCTGATCGCCCTGGCTCTATCCTGATCTGTGCTGCGGGCTGGAGAGTCCACGTACCACAGATCAGGCAAACCACCCCTGGTCCTTAAAGGGGAACTGAAGAGAAAGGTATATGGAGGCTGTCATGTTTATTTGCTTTTAGACAATACCAGTTGCCTGGCAGCCCTGCTGATCCTCTGCCTCTAATACTATTAGCCATAGCCCCTGAACAAGCATGCAGCAGATTAGGTGTTTCAGTGGTTCAGACTTATAAGTCTGATCTGACAAGACTAGCTGCATGCTTGTTTCTGGTTTTAATCAGATACTACTGCAGAGAAATAGACCAGCAGGGCTGCCAGGCAACTGGTATTGATTAAAAGGAAATAAACATGACAGCCTCCATATACCTCTCTCTTCAGTTCCCCTTTAAGTGGTTAAGCATAACCATAAATACTTGGTAATAATATCTCACTTACCGGCCCATGTCCAAAATGTGTCCCAACCCCCCCCAAGCATTCAGTCTGGCTTTGTTCAGGAATCTTTATAGCTGAGTCTGTCTTCTGTGCTGTCTTTTCAAGCCCAAGCCTGCCCACTTCTGGCTCCGCTCAGGAATCATTATAGCTGAGTCATTATAGCAAAGCCAGACTGAATGCTCAGTCGGGAATTTTATCTGGGCTGATAAGAAGAAATCTGAACAGTAAATAATGAAACAGAGCAGGGTAGGCGTTTTTTCTAATGTTCCCACTGACATATATGGTAAAATACATGAGGGTGCTTTGTCTCTGGTTCACTTTAACAATCAAGCATACAATGCAAGTGATTAGGGGCACCAACACAGCAGCTCATAATCATTAGCGAGTCCATAACACTGTGGGGATGAAAATCAGCACCTTCACAGCTTAGCAGCTAAATCCTGCTCAGCTATGTAATGAAAGAAGAGATTTTTACCAACATTTCATATGATAGGCTTGCTGTTGGAAAGTTTAATGTTGGAAAGTGTGTTACTGTGCACAGAACTACACCACAACTATACGGTTCTTTAACATAATTCATTATGTTATTTTGACTAAATTTCCTCTTGAAGTTGCTAAATGCAGCCAAATTACCTTTACCTAATTTTCGGTTCTTTACGGTTCTTCTTTTAGTAAACCAGAAATAAAATGATATCTTGCTGCTCACTTAGACTGGAGTTCTTCCTTACATTGTGCAGACATAACACAAATGCAGAAACTCATAAAACCACATTCCACAAAAAGCAAAAGATTACCATTTGGATTGGATGTGCTGGGGGTCATTCCAGTATTCGGAATAAGGAAAAGTGACTGAATGAAGGATCCCAAAGCGTTGACAATGTCTCGAAATACTTTCGTGGAATGCTGCTTCATGTCATAGGACTGGCAGAAAGACCTGTACAAGAAAAAGTGTTTGTGCAATTATTGACATCTTCCACAAGAAGAATGGACATAGAATGGGCATAATGGGCAAAAGTAACCATTATATACCCAATAATAAATAAATAAACAAATAATGTTACTTTTCAAACCAATTAAAAAGCAAATAAATCTGTCTGCAATACTCTACAAAATATTCTACAAAAAACATTTAAAGTGGACCTGAACTCAGTACTTCCGCTCTGCTCTAAAATGTACACAACAGCATAATAACCTTTAATTAAAAACATTTTTTTTGGTCACAGGCAGGTTACAGTAGTACAGAGTTGGAGTCAATTAGAAAAAATAAGCAAAACTTGTAACTTAAATAAGGTAGTTTGAAACTGCAACCCTTATGTATTGCACAGTGGTGTGTAATATGCCAATACTAAATAATAATAATATAAAAAGTGTATTTTTTTTTTGTGCAACAATGTATCAGCACTAAATCTTGATAGATTATACATTATAGTACAGACATCCATAACTCAGACTTTACAATGCATTTCCCAACTGCTTTTCCACTGCTGGGTGATTGTGGCAAGCTGACACTCCCATCTTGCATTTTCTGGCTGGTGTGTGCTTGGTTTTGGTAACCTGCATATGCTTATTAAAATAAGCAAGTAGATGAAGCAAGGATTGCCAATCTGTTTTCTTAAAAATGGTGGAATTTCAGGTTCCAAATAAATAATAACAGATGAATATGTAAGAGGGTTTACCGGAGAAGCTGAGGCTGAACACAAAGTCTATGTATGGATTCCACAGCTACAGCTCGCAGCCACTGAGGTTTGTCAGCATCCAAGAATTTCACTAGCAGGGATAAAAAGATCTCGCACTCCGTTACCTGAAAGAGATTTGTTTGAAGCAGTTATTGAAGAATATTAAAAGCAAAGCCCTTCAATAACTATTTCTGACTGTCAACAGAGCAGGCCTTAGTAAAATATCTCTAATGATTAAGGACCTCCGTGCAACAGGCAATGCACCAAATTAGCTGAAATCTTTAGCATATTTTGAACTAGTGATCTTAAAAATTTAGACACACAGATCTGGGCACCAGACCAAATCCAATTCAAAAATCACCTTTTATCACATCCTCAGTACAAAACAGATACAGAATAAGGGCTGGTGCACACCTAGAGCACTTCCGAGCGCTTTTTAAAAATGGTAGCGATTTCAAAAGCGCTGGGCTAATGTATTTGAAGGGGATGGATCACACCAGAGCGATGTGATATTTCCCAATACGCAAACGCAGGTCCTGCAGCATTTCTGAGGTGATTCAGCCTCAATGTTAAGTATAGGAAAGTGGAAAATCATTCTGAAAAACACTAGAATAGAGCGATTTTCCAAGTGTTTTTTTAAACAAAACCTGTACACTTGCAGCTCTACTGTAAAATGACTAGACCAAAACGCGATCAAAATCGCTAGGTATAAATAGAAAATCGCTAGGCACATGCCTAAAATCACATAGAAAATCAATTCTAAAAGCGCTGAGTGTTACGCTACCGCTTTTAGGTGTGCACCAGCACTAAGAGTGTAGATGGCCTGACAGCCATTTCCTGTGTTCCTCTACTTCGTCAGAGGCCACAGATAAAGACCATCTGTGGCCTCTGATGAAGTGGTCTGTATCTGTTTTGTGTGGAGGATGTAATAAAAGGTGATTTCTGAATTAGATTTAGTCCGGTGCCCAGATCAATGATTCTGCTATCCATGTAAAGTGTTTGGTCTACTGGCAGGCAAAGCCATAAACCTGGATTTCCTTCATCTCTGACCATTCAAAGCGTTTGGTGCCAACCAAGCTGTCCTTTCTAACCAATACATTAAAAATATATTCAGAGAAATACAGGTAATGTAACAAAGTTCTTCATAGAGGAAAAAAAACTTTGAGAGGGAACTACTGTATTCACAAAGCCTTACGGATCTGAGCTCTAAACGATAACGGTGTCTTCACTGAAAAGAAGATCTGACTGATGGTGCCTGCTGGCCCTTTAATCCAAAAAAAGGTGACATCATATCCTGTATTTTAGAACAAGCCAAGAAGCAGATCAGGGAAGCAGGGCTTCTCCCAGCAAGAGTGAGGCTTCAGACAGTACAGCCATAACCTTATACGCATTACCAAAGCCCCATCCTCAGTCTACCTCTCAGATTTCCTTGACAGACATGCACTGTCACTTTTGTTTATAACTACCAGAGTGGAGTCTGGTGGTGGTGGGTGCTCTAGGATGCAGTGGCCAGATCTATGTATCTATACATATCGAATGTAGGAGGCTTAATATTTATTGGCATTTGGGTGATAAAGAGATAACTGCATTTTTACTATTATGTATCACTGAAAAGACTTGTTCCTTTAGGGGATCCCACAATCTAATCTTTACCATAGCCTAAGATCAAAGAACCAAAAGAACCAATGTAATTCACTTGTAATGGTTCGGAAGAGGTGGGGGCATATCAACTCCATGTAGATATTTGATTGCCCTTTATTTCAGCCTGAGGACTCCAGTTCAGCAAGGTAAGAGTGCTAGTCACTATGCACCCATGCTGTAAGTGCAGTTATTTTTTAAGGGCTGAATGCTGTCCTTGCCAGCCCTAAGGGCCTGTCTCCACCCATCAGTTTTTATGTGAGTCAGTTTTTCTGCATAAGTTGTCTGTTTTTCATTGCTCTTAATTTTTTTTCTGCATGTGAAAAAAACTCATTCAAGTGTGAATTAGCCCACTGATTAACATTTGTCTCCACCCACCAGTTTTTATGTGCGTTGAGTTGTCTGAACTAGCCCATTGATTAACATTGGTTATCAGTTTTCCTGTGTAGAAAATGCACAGAAAAACTGACGAATGGAGACAGGTCCTTAATCCCAAAATCTTCAGGTACTGTCAGCATAAGCTACACTTTAATGAAACATCATCATATACAATTAAAACTATTCGTTATCAATAGAAAATATTTTGCGTTAGAAGGTTTCGCACATTCATTAGCGGTTAAGAGGCAGATGACATTTTACAAGTGTTATTCTTCAATGTAAGAAAAAAAAAATCTCAAAAATACAACAGAACATGAACTCACCAGAAGGCCATAAAATTGCTTGATAAGAACCGAAACAACTCGAAGCAGTCTCATACAAATAGGAAAGTAAGGTTTTTCTACAGGAGCAGGAGAGGAATTGCTAGTAGAGCCTTGTCGGAACTTAATATTTGGTGAAAAAAGCTTGATCACAAGAGGGCACACTCTTTCCTTCAAAAGGAAGCTAAATTCTTGATGCTGTAAAAGACAAAAGCGTGTAGCAGCAATCACAATAGTGTAGACGCAAATCATGGGTTGGCAAAGCAGCCTTTATTAATAACAATTATATACGCACATAAAAACATTATACTGCAATTCTATGGCCACAAAGTGCAAGTAACATCATTAAATTGGCCTTCACAGCTGCCTTACAGGGCAGTATGGGTTACCTATTCAACTTAAAAAGGAAATTAAAGAAATGAGAGAAAACGTTTCAAACACAAGTTTTGTGACATAAATTGTCCACATAAGACTTGCATTCTTGGTAAGTCTGTATGAAGCTTATACTAAAAAAAAAAATAAAGCCAGGGGAAAGGACAGACCAGTGCCCAAAGTAAAAAAAAAAAAAAGCAGCCCACCAGTGGCAAATAATGACTGCACAGAGATGACTGTGTAAGATTATTCTGGACTAGACTTGGCATGCAAGCATCAGAAGTAAGGAGACCTTGCAAAGGGAATAGTACATTTTACCTTCAGAGTTGGTGCACCTGACACTGCACTCTTACCTGTAAGAAAACTTGTGGAAAATCATTGAGCACGGATTCCAGAAGTTCCAGACCAAATGTCCGTGTCATCTCGGTCATTCCCACCAGCCAATAAGGAGCATCAGCGTTAACCAGCTGACACAGATCCTAAGAAATTCACACAAAATAAAAATGTAACTTTGCTACATGTCTGACGAGCTGCTGCTAATTCAGTGAGGACAGACTTCAGCTCAGCTATCTGATTCTAATAAGGCCTGCAACATTAAAGGGCATCTATCGTGAAAAATTGTAAAATACATGCTTATAAATGCACTTATCTCCCAGAGCAAAATACACTATAAACATTTTTTTACCCATGTAGCAGTTACTTACAAAAAGTAGTAACAATCTGACAGAACTCTCACGTGTGGGATTAGTCCTCATGGAGGATTCACAGTTATTTATTTATTATTAAAAGCACTTGCAGGACGTTCAGTCCAATTGCCAAAATACCAGGGCTGGGGAGACCGACACCGTACAAAAATCATCCGATTCCAACTCAGACTCCTCAGATTATAAACCTGCCGACTCCAGGTACCCAGAATTGCTCCGTTTCCTCGACTCCGACTCCACAGCCCTTGCAGGGCTCTGAAATGGGTACAAAAATCATCCGCCTATTCAGTTTATGAAATCACTAATTCCAGGTACCCAAAAATTGCTCCGACTTCACAGCCCTGGAAAATACTGTGTAATTGAGGAGGAAAGCTGGCTGACATCTTTGTACGGATCCTTTCCAGGCAATGTTTTTGTAAAGAATAAAGCGAATACCAAGAATCTCCCGTGAGGAGATGAGCTAGTTCAACATCTGTCAGATGTATCAGCTTTTTATTGCCTAGTGTAAGTGTCAGTAACATAGGAGAAATGTAAATTATAGTGCATTTTAGTCTGTGAGAAAAGTACATTTTATATGTGTGTATTTTAAATTTTACAATCTTTCATGATAAGAGTCCTTTAAAGAACTATGAAAATGTACACCAGATTGAAGTCCTTTGCCTCTCTATTGAAGTAATTTAAACAGGTATTTAACAAGGTAATATAATAAGCCAGGAATCTGATTTTGTGACACAGGTCCTGATTCACCAAACTGTGGTAAGATAGCCGCGCATGGGGAGCACATGGCAAGTTTACAGTACTAACGGTGGGAGGAGCACTGCCCGTTAATCTACCGGGATAACGTGCATGTTACCCCGGTGATGCATGCGGCCCTAATAGGTTAACGGGCAATGCTGCCCCAGTGTTTGTACTGGTAACATTGCAGTGCGCTGACTCTAAAGTGGTTGCACATTTCTACTACTATATCTATTAATAATATATTGGTTATTATTATTTAGTGTCCTAATAGCTGGTCATTAATGGACATAAGATTTAAAAAAATAAAATAAAATATAGGCGATTTGCTTCTTGCATCAGCAGACTAGGAAGACTAGGAATATTCCATTCAATGGGCCTGATGCAGTATACTCCGGTAAAGTTGCCATGTGCAAGTAAAGTAGCCCACATCAGTTTTACCGGTAGTAACGCAGCGAGGACACCGCCCATTAACCCATGAGCGCCATGTGCACTGCTGGTTTAATGCACGCACTGGTAACACGCATGGTGGTAATAGGTTACCAGGCAATGTTCTGGAGCTGTTACTACTGGTAACACATTGCAGTGGGCTGCCTGCCACTCGGCAACTTTACTGGAGTCTATTGCATCAGGCTAATGTCGCCATCTGTTTTGAAATACAACATAAAAGTGTATTACTACAACCAAGTCACAAGAAACCTTTTTCTTTCTTGCTTATATCAGGTGAATGCATGGCTCTGACTGGTTGCTAGGACACTGCACACGTCTCCAACAGTTCTCCCATTAAACACTACTATCATGTATAAATAATAATCACAGTACGAGTCCCTTCTGGACGAACAGAAATTATCGGCTACATAACACCAACCAGGCTACAAGGGAGAACACAGTTTTGTTTTTATATAAAAAGAAATAAAACACACTGTGCATAGAGATCAGGTTTTCCTGAAGAGAAATAGAAAAAAGCAAAAGAGAACAGTCACAGCGATACGGCTTGTGCTGCTGGGATCTCAACAAGCAAGCTTTTGTGGATAACAGCAGCGTGGTACAAGCATCAAGGCGGCCCACGTCCTCCACGGCTCATTGTTGCACATTTCAGTCTTTACATTCAGTCATGTACCCGCCCACACAGACTTTCCATAGCAAGGCAACATAGCTGGCTGGCAGCTAAGAAGATAGACTGCTTACTACTATACCTCTGCACAGAAACATAGACAACATGCAGCCAGCTCACAGGCCTGAATCTTATACCTGAAAGAGCATGTATGCATCCTTAGCGCATGGCTTAAGCGTGCTGACCGATCTCCTATTACTGTTTCCAGCGACAGGTACAGGCTGCTCCACAACATCTGCATACAATAAATAAAGAAGAGATTTAATCCTCCACACACTGACAAATCCGTAATCTTCTCATGTTTTACCAGAATATCGACATGTTTAAGAACAGCAAATTATCAAAAGACAAAGGTCACATCTGGCTTTCATTTACAGAGACATGACAAACCTCTCGTAATAAAGTGCACACTTCACTTAGTGGATAAGTTAGCAGATAATTTATAGCAGAGTCACCTGTGTTAACAGAAGTATCCAGGAAAATTGATGAAAGTCCACAAAAATGAACAGCAGAAGCCCAGGCCCTTAAATTGTTATGAAACGCAAAAATCATGTTTTGCTCTAAAATATATACAAATAAGAAGTAAGTATGTTTCCTCCAGAGTAAAATGAGCCATAAATTCATTTTCTCCTATAATGCTGTCACTTTCAGTAGGTAGTATAAATCTGACAGGTTTTGAACTAGTTTATGTCTTCATGGGGGATTCTCAGCAAGGCTTTAATTCTTTGTAAAGACACTCCCTGAAAAACCTTTATACAAAGATGTTGGCCAGCCTCCCTGCACGCTGTACACTTTCTTTGGCAGCTGGACAGAGAAACTGCCATTCACTAAGTGCTTTTAAAACTACACAAAACCCTGAGAATCCCCCATGAGGAGATGGGCTAGTCCAAAACCTGTCAGTTCTGTCCGATTTCTACTACCTACTGAAAGTGACAGCATCATAGGAGAAAATTAATTTATGGTTCATTATTTGTATGTGTTTACATGTATTTTAAATTTTACAATTTGTCATGACATTGTTCCTTTAACCATTCGCATACTAAGTCTCTGGCCCCTAAACCGCTTGCAGATGGCGGTGGTGCCCTGTTTGTGGCTGATTATTCCTGCCAGGCATAGATTTCAATCACTGTTGTGTCACCCGCTTGCTCTCCCCGTTCCTGCACCTGCTCACTCTTTGTCACACAGTCCTGCCTTCAGCCACCTTTTGCACATAGACCAGAACTCCAAGCATGGCAGACTGGTGTGGCCTGGCTCAGCACAGTCTAAAGGTGGCCACGCACCATACAATTAAATAGATCCAATTTTACACCAATTCGATAAATACGACACAGATAATCAAAATCTATTTTTAAATTCATTCAGGAAATCTGATCAATTTTCCCGTTTTTATTCGATAAAAGATCAGGAGTGTCTTAATTTTCTGATCAATTTATATGAATATTGAATGGTGTATGGTAGATTGTCAATTACTTGATGTACAGATACAAGCAATTTTTTCAGAGTTTTCAATCATTTTTTTCCATAATTGGGGAAAACCGAACACACGTTTGTAGTACATTGGTCAGATATTTGAAATGTTACAACCAGTCAGAAAAATTGATTGCAATTCTTGAATTTAAAAGCCATTTTAAAAAAATTGAATGTTGTGTGGCCAACTTTAGACCAAGTTAAAATTAAAGACTGCTATATTTTGGGGCCGCCCACTTTGCTTTTCACTCATTCACATCCTCCTGTCTATGTAGGACAGAATAATGTGGCATGGCTGTAAAGCAAGCATTTAAAAAACTGACACCCAAAATGATCAACAACAGTTATTTAGGGGGACAATTGCTAAATGCTTGTAAACAGCTTTAGGCAGTTGTGAGAGCAGCAGATTCCAGACCTCATATGGCCAGACCTCATACTCCTCACTCTCAGCTTCACAAAATACATGGAGCTATTTCTATCACTTGCACCATTATCTTTCTATTGTTTGTATTGTCTTTAAACCTACCTTTATGCCTTTCATCTTCTGCAACCATCCTTTCGAATACCACAGTGACCACTTGGCGTACAGTGGCTGCCGCAGTGTTATTTGTTATGTTATCTTTTGTAAAGTGCAGTCTGAAGCAAAGGACAATCGCCTGAAAATATACAACAGAAATTGTTACACGGCTTTGAAATGACATCATCTTAACAGTACAGCAAAACATAAGGAACCATTCCAAACAGCATATCTGAAAAACATCCTGTCCTGTCGATATAGTTACAGGACTAGGGAGTAATATTAGCATCAAATAGCATCTTTGTTAAATATGGCTGTGAAAAAAGGCTGGTATTTGATTTTATCATAGCAAGCTCAATGTGTCATGAAAAAAGTAAGTTAGTAACATCTGATCGATACAATAAAGAGCAAAAAAAAAAAAAAAAAAACAAGCAAAACAAAAACAAAACACTTTAGTAATAGTTAAAGGAAATCTTAAGTGAATGGTAATGTGGCCAGTTAATTACATGGGGCTTCTTCAAGCCTCCTGAATTTACCCTGGTCCCTTACAGCCATTCTGGCTACTCTGATCCTCCACTGTCCCCCAGAGACTGGAGCTGCTTTGCTGTTGAGCACTGACCTCCGATTTATTTATTGTATTTATAAAGCACCAACATTTTACGCAGCACTGCATAACAAGAACCTCAGTTTTGTCAGCATTTAGATTTAGAGAGTTATCATTCATCCACTCCTGAAGCTCAGCTAAGCATGTGTTTATTTGTGGAGCAAGACCTGTGATGCCAGGTTGAAATGATAAATATAGTTGGGTGTCATCAGCATAGCAGTGGTATGTCAGACCATATTTTTTGATGATTTTTCCAAATGGCAGCATGTATATGCTGAACAGCAATGCGCTCTGGGGTATACCATATTTCAATGGTACAGAGTTGGATGGCAAAAAATATCCATTAAAGTATGTTATTATCTGAGGGCACAAAAATGGGTGTGCCACCTTTGTGATCTCAAATGTCTTCCCTGATTTGAGTAGGTATGTATTTTCTCTGTATTAGCTTGATATGTACATCTGAAACCATTTATGACGTTTCTGAATGCTGAGTTTTGATGCAGAATTCCTCATACAGTGAAAGGAAATGGCATTAGTTTCTATTGTGAATATATACATGATAACCAAGAAACTATAAACATTTCATGTCTGTTAGCGCAGGGCTGTGAAGTCGGAGCTGGAGTCGAGGCAATTTTGGGTACCTGGGGTCAGAGCTGGAGTCGTGGTTTCATAAACTAAGGAGTTGAAGTCGGGTGATTTTTGTACCAAATCCACAGCCCTGGTAAGTATAATGGTGGCCACTAATGATCCGATATTTTTCATTCAATTTGACCAAATCTATGTAGTATAAGGGTAAATTAAGTGAATATACTGAGTGGATAAATTAGGCAGTCACTTATATTACATAGAAATGGTAAGATTGGATGAAAAAGGTTGGCCATTAGTGGCTACCATTAGACTAAGGAGTCGGAGTCATTTTGGGTATCTGGAGTCTGAGTTAGAGTCCGTTTCATAAACTGAGGAGTCGTAGTCTGATGATTTTTGTACCAAGTCCACAGCCCTGTTTTAGCGTCTTTACTTATTGATCAACTGTTACCTTTGACAAAGCATCATCGTGAACCACGGTATTAGTGGTGAGCAGTACCAATACCGTCTGTAGCAGCTTCAGTTCCTCTAAGCCATTTTCCATAAGCTGCCATAGCATATTGATGATATTTCCAGCTGCAGCCTTTAAAGATGTAAAACATATATATTATATTCAGAACACATGTACTCTATGATTGGTCTACATTGCAATGTGTTATATTATTATAGAACAATTTCTAATTCATGTTGAACACGTAATTAAACTAAGCAGACTCTGGGCACAGACTACCTGCTAAATGGTCCTAATTTTCATCCTGGCATTTCTCCTACTAAGCTGTCCGTTCTGCTCTCCAAATCACTACAATTGCCAATATTATCACTTGATTGGCTCCGGAGCTGGATTAGGCCAGAGTGGCATTTGCTTGTTCCAGTGCCACAAACTAGAGTATGCGACGAGGACTGTACATTCTAGACTAATCTGACAAGGTGCTGCAGCCCATCTAGAAGCCTTGTGTAATCATTTATTTCACTTGTTGCTTTGACAACCACATTCTGGGGCTGTCGGAACAAGCATACAGCTAGTGAACAGCTGGACCCCTAACCAACAAGTGTACCTGCAATGACACAAGCAGTTACCATGCTGCCCAATTTAAATAGAAAGGTCATTTTAAAATTTACTATTGATGCCTTTGCTGTCTACATATCCTTGCCTTGGGAAGTTTGGTGCATATGACAACATATTGACAGCATACATCTGTTTTGTTGTGCTGAATTTATATCACCGTAAATCTCCCCTACCCCCCACATTCACTATTAAAGGGAATCTGAAGTGAAAGGGATATGGTGGTTGGTATATTTATTTTCTTTCAAGCAATACCAGTAGCCTGGCAGTCCTGTTGATCTCTGTGGCTGCAGTAGTGACAGTCACACACCAGAAACAAGCATGTGGCTAATCCAGTTACAGACATCTGATCTGCATGCTTTTTAATGGTCTATGGCTTAAGGTATTAGAGGCACACGATCGGGTAGAAAGCTGGGCAACTTGCATTGTTCAAAGAAATTAAAAATAAATGCCAGACTATTCATCTCAGGTGGCCTTTAGGTGCAGATGCATGCACCACAGGTGTCACTGTCACAATCCAGCTCGATCCTGTGGGCAGCACTGCAGGTAATAAGCACTGTAGATATTTGCAGCTCTTGTATACCAGAGTGCCGCCTACTGTTACTATGGAGAAGGGGAGGGGTGATGGCATGGCGCACGATGGAGCAGCTTCTCATAGGTGGGTTACAGAGGGGAAACATGCACTTGTGGATCATTGGCTTCCAGAGTGCTAATAGAATGCTCCCACTTAAATGTGACAGCCAAAGGATCAATGAAGCATCCAATATGAGATTTTTTTTTGGGGGGGGGGGGAGAGAAGATAAAGAAATGATGGTGATTTTTTTTTTAAAGAAGTAAAACATATCATCAATGACAATTCCCATATTTCTTTGCTTTTCAGTCATTAGATAGAAAGTATATTTTCTGTTACTTGAGATAACTGCAGTTATTAATATATTGTTTTGCTTTACAGCATCTAGGCCAGTGTTACTCAATGTATTAGTAGTATGTACCCCTCTGCCTGACATGTTTACTCAGAATGATGATGATAGTACGCTACAGTTGTGTTTTTCTGTTTTCCAAATATTGTTTACAAGACAAGCTTTGTTGTAAGTTTGGTTTATTTTTTATTATTTTTTTGCGTGTGTTTGGCTTATTGGCTGTTGTGATGAGCTTCCTCCAATAGGCAGAAGTAGTCCACGTCCTGCAGATAGAGATCCTAGAGCAGACTGTAGGCAAGGTGTAAGGCAAAGAAGAGCAGCAGGCATACCTCAGACACTACTTCATGTGACATGAGCCTCTGGATAGCAGCAAGGCAAAGCTGAGTGATTTTAGGTTCCTTTGTTCCGCAGCCCATGAGAAATGGTTGAACTACTTCCGAACTGTTCTCCTTCAAAGCTTCAGGAATGACAGGAAGAGAGAAATGAATCATCACTACAACTCATGAACTTGCCTTTGTCAGGCGCACTTCCAGGTGGAAAGAGGCAACAGAATAGGCACAAAAACTTAACATTAGATATCTAGCGGAATTTAGTAAAAATGTTGACAAAAAAAGTGCAGGATTTCCAAAATATTGTTTTAAATGCCTAGCTTAAAGGGAACCTAAACTGAGAAGGATATGTATTCTTCCTCTTAAAATAATAGCAGTTGCCTGGCTGTTCTGCTGATCCTGTGTCTTGAACACTTTTAGCCACAGCCCCTCAACAAGCATGCAGATCAGGTGCTCTGACTGAAATCAGACTGGATTAGCTGCATGCTTGTTTCAGGTGTGTGATTCAGTCACTACAGCAGCCAAAGAGATCAACAGGATTGCCAGGCAACTGGTATTGTTTAAAAGGAAACATCCATATTCCTCTCAGTTAAGGTTCCCTTTAAAGAGGAACTGTAACCAAGGACTGAACTTTATCCCAATCAGTAGCGGATATACCTTTTCCCATGAGAAATCTTCTTTAAAAGTTCATCAGGGGAGCCTGTATGGTTGATACTGTGGTGAAACTCCTTCCACAGTGTGATGTCAGGACCTTGGTCCTGACAGTTTCCTGTCTGTGAACCTTGTAGCATTGTGGGAAATAACAGCTGTTTCTAACTGCCAAACAACCGGCATCTCCTTCTGCACATATGTATGTGTATAAAAAAGCAACCTTTTGGCCTATGGCATTGTTAGGAGGTGTGGTTATAGATAATGGCAGTTGGTGCTGTCTAGTTCTTTTCATGTCTGCCAGTAGTAAAGATGATGACGTTGTGGATCAAACAATATGAACAAATTGCATTGCGAATATCAATAATTTCTTGATCTTTCTTCTATTTAACTTCTCACCTTACGATGTATTGATTTATTTTTTCCCCCTTATCACTTAAGTTCCTCTTTAACCCCTTCCCGACCGTTTAACTCCGATAGTTGTCGGGAAGGTGGCAGCCCCAGGACCGCCTAATGCCGAAAGGCATCAAGTCCTGGGGTGAGGTTGTACAGGTGATCGCTCACGCATCCCCGCTTGAGTGGCGGAGCTTGGCTCCGTCATCAGTCTACCAGCGGCCTCTAGGAGACTGTTAGATGGCTAAACCATTGTCTATTTACATTGCCCTGCGCTGCGATCTAAGGCAGCGCTGTACTGGGGAAAGCCGTGTCACTCGGCTGTCCCCTGGAAAGGCTCACGGCTGATGCCCATGAGAGCCGATCAATGTCATTGGCTGTTGGGGGAGGGAGGAGTGAAACAAATAAAAAAAAAAATAGTAATTTTTTTATAAAAAAAAAACAACACATAAAAAAAAAAAAAAAAAAAAAACCCTGTAGCACCAACAGAAAGCTCTATTGGTGGGCAGAAAAAAAAGGGGGGAAGAGGAGGAATCACTTGTGTGCTAAGTAGTATGGCTCTGCAGCAAGATATTAAAGCTACAGAGCACTAAATTGTAAAAAAAAATAGCCTGGGGGGGATGGGGGTGTAAGCCTATAGTGCTGCACTGATTAAAGTGGATCCGAGATGAAACACTAACTATAACAAGTAACTTGTCTATATATCTTATGTACAGTTTAGATGGTTTAAACAGCAAATCTGTCCGCATACTGCTTTAACCATCCTGGCGGTATGGACGAGCTCAGCTCGTCCACTACCGCCGGAGGCTGCCGCTCAGGCCCTGCTGGGCCGATTTGGATGAAATAAAAAGCAGCACACGCAGCCGGCACTTTGCCAGCCGCGTGTGCTACCCGATCACCGCCGCGGCGATCCGCCGCGTGCAGCCGCGAAAGAGGGTCCCCCCAGCCGCCCGAGCCCAGCGTAGCCGGAACAAACAGTTCCGGCCAGCGCTAAGGGCTGGATCGGAGGCAGCTGACGTCACTCCGCTCGTCGCCATGGCGACGAGGTAAGCAAATCAAGGAAGGCTGCTCATTGCGGCCTTCCTTGTTTATTCTGGTCGCCGGAGGCGATCAGAATGACGCTTCCGGAGCGCCCTCTAGTGGGCTTTCATGCAGCCAACTTTCAGTTGGCTGCATGAAACAGTTTTTTAATTTAAAAAAAACTCCTCCCGCAGCCACCCTGGCGATCTTAATAGAACGCCAGGGTGGTTAACAGAATATGATTATTTCTTCCTGTGATACGACAGCAGCCATGTTGTTTGTAAACATTACACAGAGGCAGGCTTATCTGCACCATCAGCACTCATACTGAAAAAACCTAATCCCCCCTCCTCCACCCCTCTGTCTCTGCCTCTGAAATCTCTGGGTAGTAATACCTCCCCCTCCTCCTGCCCAGACTGAGCTCCCATGAGCCCTTGCTACTGCCAAGGCTCTCTGAAAACTGTTGGTGGGGCTTCTTTAGTTTATAGGGAATTAGAGTATTAAAACAAAAACAAAAAAGTATTTGGCTTGAGGAATGCCCAACAAACAATAGGAAAGGAACACAATTATGCAATAAGTAAAAGTTCATCTCGGATCCACTTTAAGGCTAAAAGAAAAATCAGACAGCAAGACCATGCTGACTAGTTCAATAATGCTCTGCCTGCTTTAAAGGGAACCTTAAGTGAGAGGGATATGGACGTTTACTTTTAAACAATACCAGTTGTCTAGCAGCCCTGCTGATCTAGTGGGTGAATCGCACACCTGAAACAAACATGCAGCTAATCCAGTCTGACTTCAGTCAGAGTACCTGATCTGCATGCTTGTTGAGGGGTTGTGGCTAAAAGTATAAAGGTGCGTACACACATGCGACTATAGTCGTTTGTAACGATCGTTCCCCGATCTTTACCAACGACGATCGTTACAAAAAACGAACCACCGACTATTAAGGCAAACGACGAACGAGCCAAATCGCTACAAAAGAAAGTTCTGTCTCGGCGGATTTTAACCAACGACGATCGTTTGCAAAAGTAGTACATCGTTGGAAACGATCGTTCGTACTAGGCTTGACATGCGCATTTCACTATTTCTCCATGGAACTTCTCATTTTTATGCGCAGGCGCAATAGTTGCTTTCTGTGATGTAACGTTCGTTCTAACGATCAGATCGTTACACACATTTTAAAACTACCTTTACTTAGGTCGTTCTTTCATCAATTAAAAGTTCGTTCGTCGTTCTTAACGAACGATCGTTGTCGCATGTGTGTACGTAGCATTAGAGACACAGGATCAGCAGGAGAGTCAGGCAACTGGTATTATTTTAAAAAGAAAAATCCATACCCTTCTCAGTTTAGGTTCCCTTTAACAGCCGGAGTTGCCATTTTCCACAGTGCACTGGTGTGCAGGCACGTGTCTATTATGGCAGAACTCTGACCTCAGCTCTTCTGCTGCTTCTAGCCAAAAGAGCCTGAAAAATAGTTAGAACTGGTCACACATGCAGGGCAGTACCGTCTATCTTCTGCTTTTAGCCTTTAGTTGGACCTAAATGATTAAAAAAAAGTGATATATGGTATTAACATTCCCCCTCCCCCCCCCCCCCCAGCAACCTTATGGTGCTCATACATGGTACAATAAATACATTCGATGTTCCCGTTTTTTTTCCATCTAAACGACCGAATCGAATTAAAGCCAAAAATAATTTTTTTTTAGATCAAGAAATTCGAACAGTTATACCGTTTTTTTGAGAAAAAATCTGAACGGACATGCTGGAAAAATTTTGATGATTGTGTATTGTAATTGTATCATGTATGTTAAATTGTATGAAAAGATCTTTTAGATTTAAATTGTTAGAAATGTTTCAAAGATAATCAGAGATAACACGCCTTATCAGAGTAGCATAGCAAGCACTACGAACCTGCAGGGGCTCAGGGCAGGACGAGTGGAGCTCTCGTCATTGCCAATTAGCAGGCTTTAGTTCGTAGTGCTCGCTATGCTACTCTGATAAGGCGTGTTAACTTTGATAAGGCATGCTATTTGTCTTAGTGAATCAAGCCCGATGGGTTCCCTTGTAGTCTCCATTTTCCCTTACTGGTTCTATCTCTGTTCATTCTCTAAATGTCTTTGTTTTCCTCCTCTGGTTCTTTTCTGTGGATTCTCTAGTACTCTCTGTTTCTTTCTGCTGTGTGTGTTTGCAATGTCTCTATGCCTGTTCAGTGTCTTTCTATGTGGCCTCTATGGCACCCTTCTGCCAGTGGCGTACATACTTTTGTGAATGATTGTAACAATTCCTGTTAAGTTTGTCTGCTGTTGTATGTCGTGAAGAAGATGTAGAAGATGGCTAGAGTACAGGCATGTTTGTACTGAAAGAAAACATATTTTTCATTACTGTTAACGTTGGGTGTCACAACATAAGATAACATGAGGTAAAATACAGCTCGAGCTGAAAAAAAGATTCCAGTTGAAAACAAAATGTCACTTCCGATTGAAATAACCATTAGATCAAATATTTAATTTTTTTCTATTATATCTTTTTTCTCAATTTGAATTTTCGGTATATTCATCATTTTCCCTGGATTCTCAGCCTAATCGAACGTTCGTGTATGGTACCTCGAAAACAACTATGCATTTTTTTTCGATCTAACGGGATGATCGAACAAATTTATCAAATCGAATAAAAATTGAAAAATGGTACCATGTATGATCACCATTAGTTTTATGGTTTAAGGTCCCATTTACAGTGTTACGTTACGGTCGCACGTTAAAAAGTCTTATAACGCAGCTTACCGCATTGCAATGCTAATCCTATGGGCCGTTCACAGTGTGACGTAAAAGTCTTGTTAAAAATGTTGCGTTGTGGTAACTCACTGCTTGCAGTGCGTTACCTCTTAACGTCGCATTAAACCGCAACGTCCCACTGTGAATACAGCCTAAATGGCACTTGAGCTACCTGCTGTGAAATCTGATGTCATAGAGTAACCATGTGCATCTGAGTTGACAGTTGCAAAACATAAATACTACTTTTATCAACAAGTCACTAGAAGAGGAAAAGATCCATGTAACTGTCTGTGTTGTACATACACGCTACAAGGCTTACTGCGCTGTAGCCATTGCTCCAGATCTAGCCAGCAACTTGAACTAGCATGCTCTGAAAGCCTTGTATGAATTTTTTTATTACCATATGACCACAGTCTCTTAAATTTTAGATAAGGGGGGTGGGGAGAGAGACAGCGATATATGGAGAGAATGAACATGTTCGTATGTTCAGAGAACAGAGTTGCTTTATAGGTGATTGATAGGTGTATTAGGTTCCTGGTACACACTGCTGAAGCAAGCTGAAATCTAGCATCAGTCTCAATATAGTACAGCGGTAAGGATCATTATAATTACCTGTCAGTATGTCAGTGTTTCGTGCAGCTATGTTTTTCACCTTCACTATACCGGATTCTGCGGCCTGGAAAATAGAAAAAACTATATCAGGCTACTGTGATATTATACTAAAGGAAATGTTTTTCATACACAAATTGAATAAACAGAAGAGTAACCTTGTGCGGAGGTGTACAGAGGCGCCGGTAGGATAAAAGTCAATAAAAAGTTTAAAATTGCTTCGGTTGCGGTGGTGGACCAGCCAACCAAAGATAGGCACACGTACTTGTAATAATACCAATAATATACAATTTATTTGTTTGCTCCTAATGACAGTCGCAACGCGTTTCACGGGCGAGAACTCGCATCTTCAGGCAATAAAAGACAGGAGCAATACGCAACATGTACTCGATGAGTTGCTTTTTATTGACTTTTATCCTACCGGCGCCTCTGTACACCTCCGCACATCTAGAAGTCCACCCTTGGTGGAAGGGTGACATACCCTGCAATTTCCTCCTATCTACAGAGAGCGACGTCTTAATCCTGAGTGGGGACAGGCTTGTTCTCCCCACCTGCCTTTACAGTGGTTGCCTTGGAGGTAACCCTGGTTTGTGAGTATATTACTTACTTCTCATATTACTTTCCCTCCCTTCTGATACATACTACACCATATTGGGCTCTCGGTCTTCTACCCTTAGAAGAGTAACCTTGCTTCCGCTCTCTGCATTTGCTCTTTTTCAGGTGGGAAACACGAATCTGAACATCCTACCAGATACAAAATCAAGCTTTAGATCACATCTAGTATTATGTTCCTTGGACTGTCTACAAATAAAAGGTGTTAGATGTTCCAGAGCATGGCCAGCAGGTTACCAGTTTATTTTGCCTGTGTTCTAATGCAGCATGGGCTGCACTTCCCAGCAATATAGTAGAGCGGTTACATATTTACTAGAAGATGAAGGGCAGTTTCCAGATAAAACTGACTGTTCAACCCCTGTGTATATCCTCCTTGGAGACGCTGGTTTACAGTAGGGAAACAATTGCATATATGACCTTGATTCTCTGACTCACGTATCTAAGCAAATAATTTTCTGATATTTAAATGACGATTAGAGGTATGCATTGTTGAAGAGCTGGTGGGAATGGTCCATGTTTCTAAAGCACAGCTTTAGATTAAGAGGTGACAGTGTGGTGATCTGAGCATCTGATATGGATCCCCAATGGGCGAACACTGCCATTCCAGCACAGGAGACTTGGGTGCAGCAGTAAGTAACTTCGGCAACCGTCAGAAAACGGAGCTGAAGTTACTTATAAAACACTACAATTCGGCCTCCAGCAATTGCTGGGAGCCGAATTATTTCATTCCCTACCATCCATGGCAGCCTGGAGGGGGAATAGTATTTAAAATCAATGGGAATTTGTGCAGGAGCAGGATAAGCCATACAGGCTGTATCCTGCACCCAAGTCTCCTGCGCCGATTCCTCTCGTACGCCCAATGGGACACCCCATTATCGATGCATTTGGCCTGTTGAACGAAGAAACCGCTCCATGGTAGAACACACCAGTGATATCAGATCACTATGGCGGCTGGCGGGTATGTTTAAATAATCAACTGCATGTTTCTGTGAATAGTACTCTTGGCTTGCAGTGCTAGCTCCCCGGTTCGAATCCCAGCTAAGGCAATATCTGCATGGGGTTTGTATGTTCTCCCAATGTCTGTGTGCATTTCCTCCAGGCATTCAGATTTCCTCCAACATCCCAGAAATTACAGATAAGTTAATTGGCTTCCCCTTTTAATTTGCCCTAGACTATGATGGATACTGGACTATGGTAGGGATTAGATTGTGAGCCCCTCTGAGGGGCAGTTAAGTGAAAACACCACTTTAAATATGCTGTATAGCACTGTGGAAGATGTAGATGCTAAATAAATTCTGAATAAAAACAGCAGGACAGACTGTAAGCATAGGAAAACAGCAGGTGAGCATCGCTTTAAAAGGTCCATAACCACAGCAAGATTTCATCTGTCAAAATGACATGAACAATCGTTCCAACCGACATTATGCAACTATCTTTTAAAGAAAAAGTAATAAAAGATGGTTAAAGACGGCTGATGTATGACGATGCTCGCGCATTTTTGAAAGACTGTCATGACAGATCAAATGGGATCAATTCAGTCAACAACCCCCGTGTGTACGAACCTTTAAACGTCTGTGGAACTTCCTCCTGCTTTCTTCCTCGTTTAATGATCCTATTGTTGGCAATTTACTTGCAGTCTATTGCTGCTAGGGCTGCCAGGCAACTGGTATTGTTTAAAAAGGAAATAAATATGGCAGCCTCCATATTCTTTTAACTTCAGTTCCCCTTTAAGAAGCTGGATGCAGTAATGACCACTGAAAAGTTATGAGTAAAAAACCTAGCAGGAATCACCTCCACCCATAATGCCCCATGGCTTTGGGTGGAGTCATCCTGAAAGCTTCAGTCTCTAGATAGTTCCCATCAAACTGGCTGTTCCTGTAGAGAGTATGTTAAGATGAATGAGCAGCTATAAACAGAAGCTTCCATTCACAATTACTCTCAAGCCATGGTTCCAGGGCAGGGAAAATGAACCTGTTTAATGACATCACTGCCCAGAGGTTGTATACTACATGGGAGCCAGATACATGGAAGTTCCCTAAATAAAGTAATAATTTACAAACCTGTTATATATCTACCTGGGTTCCACTGTCCAACATAACATACTGGCTTCAATTAACAAACTGTAGTTCAGTTAAAAAAAAAACAAAATCATGTACTGCATTTGGTATTTTAGACTTTTTTTTGGGCAATTCATAAAGATTTTCACAGGTGCAGTAGCAGTTTGGTAATTTACTGAAAACGACTTGTGCGGTAAGTTACGTGCTGTTCTCCCACTGATGGGATTACAAAAGTAAAAGGCATCCCCAGAATCCCTTTAGATGTACATGTTATAATAATGTTTGTTCTACTCCCTCTGACTCTGTCTATTGGCCTTTCTTAAAGGGGAACTGAAGAGAGGTATATGGAGGCTGTCATGTTTATTACCTTTTAAGCAATACCAGTTGCCTGGCAGGCCTGCTGATCCTCTGCCTCTAATACTATTAGCCATAGTCCCTGAACAAGCATGCAGCAGATCAGGTGTTTCAGACTTTAAAGTCAGATCTGACAAGACTAGCTGAATGCTTGTTCCTGGTGTTATTCAGATACTACTGAAGAGAAATAGACCAGCAGGGCTGCCAGGCAACTGGTATTGATTAAAAGGAAATAAATATGGCAGCCTCCGTATACCTCTTACTTCAGTTCCCCTTTAACATTTTATTCAATAGCCTGTGATTAGATGAACTCTCAAACATTAAACATGCCATACTTAGATTATTTCCCCACTTGCTCCTCAGCATCTTTAACCAGGAATCTAAAGGGTTAACATCTGAAGTCCTGCAGGGGAAATCTCTTTTGTGCTGTGCTCTCATCTGCTGCCTGGGGGGTAGAGAAGCTTGTCCCTCCTGAGAAGAGGTTGCAGCAGATCACAGGGACTTACAAGAGACGGAGGCTGTACCTGTTGGCTCTCTGCTCCTGTCAGTCATGGGCTATCATGGGATATCGCACTCTGAAGGCATGCGGAAGATAGTTTTCGACACACAAGAGCTGCCGGTAATTAAACTTGTTACTGGGCTTTACCGCATGTTTTCATCTCTATGAAATGACATTTTACTAACATGTATCGAGGTATTTACTGCTGCACAAGTTGGTAATTTACCTCACTGGTTGGTAATTTTCAGCTTGCCATGCGGTCACAGCCTTGATAAATTGAACTTTTCCTAAATGCTTGGTAAAATCAGCTGTTTTTTGCATTACCAGATGCGGTAATGTGTTGTGAAATGAAGCCACTGTGTAAGAGATCTAAAACTATTCAGCATAAAAAGAAGAGATTGCAGTGATTCCATAGAAACAGTTGCTGACATTGCTGTACATCAACACACATATTCCGGCCCTGGAAATCTGTAAGGTTTAGTTTTTATCAGTGTTCTAGGTTCATAAAGAAGAGAGTTCAAGGAAAAATGACTGCATGCTTTCCATGGCAACCGACTTCAATACTGCCAACATGGGAGCTGCTCGCTTACGACCTGTATAGATTACAGTGTTTGTTCCTTTACTCCCATCCACAGATTGGTGACAAAAGCCATAAGAAGCTTTCATAAATTGTACCAGCCTCTGGAAGCTGCCACCGTCACTTAACACTTCAACAAAGGGGTTAATGGCTGCATTATGAAATGGGACATTATTCACATATCAGACAATGCTACCCTCTTTATTGCATGCAACAATTTATGGGAAAAAAGGCAGTTACAGCAGCGAGTGATTCGGTATGTGGAAATAAAAATCATTTTTTTTTAAGTTTATTCCATCAAACAAAATCATATTTACCAACAATATAAACAAGATTGTAAGTCATCTGTTTAAGCTGTGCCACAGTTGTAATATTATAATGCCTGAATATTAAATACTAGAAACTGTACAGTAGGAAACATAAGTGTTGAGTTTCTCCTTTCTGTTCTGGAATGTGTATATTTCCAGTGTGTGTGTTATGTATATGTTCTGCTAGCTTTCTTGCAGCCACATAGGTGACTAAAGTGTACTTGCTTTTACTGTGTTTTACAAATCAGACATGCAGTTGGTGTTATAAAGAAACCCTGTGTCACGTCATATTCAAGATACTTTCTGGCCTCCATCTCCCTCTCACTTAAAGGATACCCGAGGTGACATGTGACATGATGAGATAGACATGTGTATGTACAGTGCCTAGAACGCAAATAACTACGCCGTGTTCCTTTTTCTCTTTCTCTGCCTGGAGGGGAGATAAATATCAGGTATGTAAGTGGCTGACTCAGTCCTGACTCAGACAGGAAGTGACTACAGTGTGACCCTCACTGATAAGAAATTCCAACTATAAAGCACTTTCCTAGCAGAAAATGGCTTCTGAGAGCAAGAAAGAGGTAAAAAGGGCCAATAGTTCATAGATTTTAGCTCTGGCACACTTCATTGAATGTGTCATTGAGCAAAAACAATAAAAAAAACAGTTAAAACTTAAAAAGTAGATTTAAACATAAAACTGTGGAATATCTTAAAAAGTCAATTTTAGCAGAAGGAAGATAGATACAATCATTTATTTCATTAGTTTATTTTCGCCTTGGGTGTCCTAAGGTGTATCAGAGATAAAGGTTTAGTCAGAATCAATACTTACCTCGGGCTTCCTCCCACCCCATAAACACGTGCGAGTCCCTCACTGTCCTCTCGCGGTCTGCCGTTCAGCCGCGATCAAACCCGGTAACTTGCTTAGTCATGTCCACTCTGGGTCTTCCGCGCATGCGCGGACCTACTGTGCACGCGCAGTAAACCTGGACTGATGTCACTGAGCAAGTTACCGGGGGGCTGATCACGTCTGGACGGCTGACTGCGGGAGGACGGTGTAGGACTTGCACGTATTTATGGGGCGGGGCTTAGAAACTAGTAGGGTGGGGCTTAGATGAACCAGGAAACAGAGCAGCGCGAGGCAAAGAGTGAGCACAGATTTACAAGAGATGCCAACTGAAATAGCGGCAAGCCTTAGCCGGGAAGGCAACAAAGGAGAGCCTGTAAAAATTACTCTAAGCGCAATTGACCCTGAGGAAAATGTGAGTGTTTTTTATAAATAAAGTCGTATTTTTAAAGAAACAGTATTACGCTATGGAAGCTTTTTGCTTTTGAGATTGTATACAAACTGCACACAAGGAAACATAAGGAACTGGGACCCTGATGACACGGAGGATCCCGGTGATAAAGCGCAGTGGGCCAGTCTAACGGTGGTCATTCATCTTTGGTGAGTTTGTTCCCCAAAGGGTGTCCTGGTGATGGGAGGAAGAATATCACATAGCACTGGATTTATAACACAGCAATATCGGCTTTATATTAAGAACTGAACTTGTTTAAAGATAGGGACATATACTATTTCTTTGTGTATTTAAATTGGCGGGCAGCCAAGTTGCAGCGCACTCATTGGGACAAAAAGTCATGTCTAGCTTCCTGCTATACTGTGATAATATGCCTGTGGATACTGGAGCGCTTTTATTTATGAAATTAAGTTTAACACTGTGGCCCATATGCAATTCACTTTTTCACCTGTGTTTTCTCCTTGGTGATATTTTCTCAGCTTGTTATAAATGCCATTTAAACCACCAGCAAGCAAGACAATACTCAAAATAAATGTGATAGTACTTTTTCTCCAAACTTTGCATAAAAATTGTTTTAAAAAGAACATGAAAATTATTTCCTAGGAGATAACTTAGGAGAAAAAGTTAATTGCATATGGGCCTGAGCATTCAAACTTGGAGAAGGACTTAGGAGTACTCATAGACAAAAAGTTAAATAATCGTATTCAATGCCAAGCCGAAGCAGCTAAAGCTAATAAAATTTTGGGATGCATTAAAAGGGAAATAAAAACTCGAGATGCTAGCATAATATTGCCCCTGAACTCTCTAGTAAGGCCACATCTGGAATATGGAATTCAGTTCTGGGCACCACAGCAGGTGCAGAGACGAGCAACAAAATTGATACGAGGGGTGGAAGGTCTAACTTACCAAGAAAGGTTAGATAAATTAACATGTATAAATACGTCAGAGGGCAATATAAAAGCTTGGCTGATGAGCTTTTTGTCCCTAGTCTTTTACAAAGGACTAGGGGACATGATCTGCACATGGAGGAAAAACGTTTGAGCCATTTATTTAGTAAAACATTTATTACAGTAAGAGTGATTAAGATGTGGAATGCATTGCCACAGGAAGTAGTTATAGCAAATTCTATATCTGCATTTAAAAGGAGGCTTAGATGCTTTCCTTGCGTTGAAAGACATCCATGGCTATAATTACTAGGTGATGCCCAGTGGTGTTGATCCAGGGATTTTATCTGATTGCCAATTGGAGTCAGGAAGGATTTTTTTCCCTTTTGGGGCTAATTGGACCATGCCTTGTGAAGGGTTTTTAGACTTCCTCTGGATCAACAGGGACATGTGAGGGAGCAGGCTGGTGGTGTACTTTATTTTCTGGTTGAACTTGATGGACCCATGTCTTTTTTTCAACCCAAATAACTACGTAACACTGGTCCAACTTATATTAGGTGATGCAAACTAAAATGGAAAAGTAATTTTAATATAATCAAATAAGATTCTTTATGAAGCATTACTATATATGTAAAGCATTTTTAAGAAAGTGGAATTTCACTTTAAAAGGTGAGGGAAAAAGTGAGGAGTTGCTCTAAATATCACCATGAGGATGGAGAGAGATCATTTGAAGCAGCTTTATTTCATAAAGTCTGCAAGTTAATTAAAATGAAATGTCACGATTCCTTCAAGCCGGATAATATCACTCCCCATGGATCGAGGTGGCTTCATTTGACTTTGTAATAAGTGAACTTCCAAAGTGATTTAATTAAAAACTTCTATCTCTAAACTCTGCATGGTTCACAAATAAGCCCACTGATGTGAAGCCTGAAAAATAAATCTTAGATACTTTATCAAATTACTGTGACATTCAAAAAGATACTCATTAAAGTGGACCTGAACTCTTGCAAAGGACAGAAGGAAAACAGAGAAATGCACCCTGTATGTATTAAGGCCCTGTTCACATCTAAAATCGCTAAACAGCAGAGATTTACATTAGCATTTCAGCAGGTGATTTTTCCACGATTTAAACGCAGGAAAAAAAAATCACTGGACAAAGTAGCGTTTTGGGAGCGATCGCGATTAGCGGTTCTATACATGCTAGGCGTCATAGTTTTCAGAATAGTCGGCAAGCAGCTGCAGGTAACGCGTTTGCGATTAGCGATAATTGCGTCAGTGAGAACACTGCCATAGGCTAGAATAGGACTAGCAGTTTGCGGTAAGCGGGAAATTGTGATTACCGCATAGGTGTGAACGAGCCCTTAAAGAGTTTAGCCTGTCTAATTCCCCTCATCTGTGACTAAGAACAAGTTGTAATTTGATCCATCAGCTCTCTCAGCTGCCTGCCACGGCAGAGAGGTCATTTGTAAACAGAGTAGGTTAACAATATGTCTGCTTCCATGAAAGCAGGAAGTAGAAACACTGTAGAAAGTAGGAAGAAGAAAGACTAGCAGGAAGTAAACACTGCAGATTTATTGCAGGATTTGTATCAGCTGTAAAAAAGAAATGTTTTTCTTTAAAGGTTATTATGCTGTTGCTTATCTCTTAGAGCATAGAGGACGTTCTGAGATCACGTCCACTTAAAGGGACACTGTAGGGGGGGTCGGGGGAAAATGAGTTGAAGTTACCCGGGCTTCTAATGGTCCCCTGCAGACATCCTGTGCCCGCGCAGCCACTCCCCAATGCTCCGGCCCCGCCTCCGGTTCACTCTGGAATTTCAGACTTTAAAGTCAGAAAACCACTGAGCCTGCGTTGCCGTGTACTCACTCCCGCTGATGGCACCAGGAGCGTACTGCGCAGGCCCAGTATGGTCTATGCCTGAGCCGTGCACTCCTGGTGACATCAGCGGTAGCGAGGACACGGCAACGCAGGCGCAGTGGTTTTCTGACTTTAAAGTCTGAAATTCCAGAAGTGAACCAGAGGCGGGGCTGGAGCATTGGGGAGTGGCTGCGCAGGCACAGGATGTCTGTGGGGGACCATTAGAAGCCCTGGGTAATTTCAACTCATTTTTCCCCGACCCCCGTACAGTATCCCTTTAAAGGCTACAAGCCAAGTGAAGTTTTGGGCTTTGCTGACACCTGTTCAGACTTCTGGCTTCAGTTCTGGGCTAGTTTTGACCTAAACTACACCACTGCCTAAAAGGCAGAAGAAAAGAGCTGAGATGGTCAATGAGATGGAAGTCATTTTTAGATTCAAATTTTACGTAATTTGAATGCATCTTGAAAATTAACCAATAAAAATAACTTCTTGTCAGTTTATATTGGTCCAGTTCCAAGCTTCATACAATTTACCTGAAATATGAATGCAAGTCAAAATTACTGGAGTATCATTGTGACACACCCCTTATTGTTCAGCACCTTGAATTAACAGATGAGTAGAGAGAACTGAATACAATTTTTTTCAGCATAATACAGTTGGGGAGAGCGTCAAATAAAATGCATTAACTAAAAGCGCACACAAAAACAAGTAACCTGATAGGATAAACATGTATAGGTACAATAAAAATCCTGCTTAGAACTGGTGTTCCTTTTTCTCACTGTAAGGACCTCCTTTAGGTTCTTACAGCTGTTGGAGACTTTCCACTCTACCACAAGAGGTGGGCTAAATCTCCTCAAAGGGTGAAATACCATTTTTCTTTGTGGTGTGAGGAAGACGCTGAACCTCTATCAGGTCTTTATTGCTTTGCTCGCTTTCTTTCCTTGTGACACCCAGGACTCCCATTACAGAGATACATTCAGGGCCTCATTGCTACCAGGATAAGAAATAAAGAAAATCACGGTCAATGATTAAAGACAGCACACACAGAGAATCAAGTCCTGTCCTGCTCAATGCCAACCTAAAACAATTTGTCCCATTTTTGCTGGGGGTTGTTTATTTTATTTTCCTCAGTTGGGTTTAAACAGAATATTTTGTTATATTTATAAGCAGCATGGTGTACATGGATGTGGATGAGACATTAGTCTGCCTTGTCAACTAATCTGGTCCGACTACGAATCGGGCACTCCGATCTTTCTGGATTGTTCAGAGGTCCCCCTTCTGGCTTCTTGTGGTATAAAAGAAGTAATCATACAAGATTTTTCACATCTTTTACTCAGAAAAACAGTACTGCTTCAAACACATAACCTATTTCAGACTATTTATGAGTACATTGAGAAACACTAGGCTAGCATAAGCTTTTATTAAAGCTGCTTTGACAGAACATGAAGGTCATTCAGGTATAGCCAGTTCACCAGCTTTACATCACTGGAATGTACTGGAACAGAAGTAGGAATATTGCATATAAAATATAAACAATCAATGGACTTGAAGTTTTGATGATTGGTTTTCTCTTTAGACTCTCCCATGAAAACCATGCTGAATTGCTGCTAATAAAAATACCACCAGTCTAGCATGCAATTTCCCTGTGCAATATTGCCTTTGAGTCACACCTCTGGCTTAAGCAATAGCTATAACAGTTAATAAGTGCCCTAGAATACAAATTGTCGTAAATGATTGTCATTTGTCTAAATCAGTTGCTGTGACTCATACTTTTAAAGCAGACCTATCATTAAACTCATGGCATGATTTATACAGCAGTGAAAAAGACTACACTTTGAGAAGTTTCCCATGGCAACCTTTTTGAAGCCTTTTTTATATGTTACTAAAAGATGGAATATCCAATGTAGGTGGCTAACTGCTGGTTGCAACATTTCAATCACTTGTAGGAGATATAAACAGAAAAACCGAGAGCCCAATATAGTGTAGTAGGTATTAACCCGGGAGGAACAAAATGACAAGTAAGTATTGTACTTACAAACACGGGTTGCCGCTCAGGCAACCACTGTATAGGCAGGTGGGGAGTATAGACCTGTCCCCTCTCAGGATTAAGATGTCGCTCTCTGTGAAAGAAGGAAAAGAGGGTATGACACCCTTCCACCAAGGGTGGATCACTGGATAAATCGATGTACAGAGGCGCCAGTAGGATAAAAGATACTAAAAAGTTTAAAATATTCAGGTGGTGGTGGTGGACCAGCCGACCTAAAACAGACACGATGCTGTCGATTGAAGTCAACGATAATTTATTCACATACTCCAAGAAAAACTGTGACGCGTTTCACGGGCACAAATCCCGCTTCTTCAGGCATTAAACAACAGGAGTATCACACAGCTCAAGGTCCAGAAACGGCTTGGCACCTCTGTGTGTGCCCGTGAAACGTGTCGCAGTTTTTCTTGGAGTATGTGAATAAATTATCGTTGACTTCAATCGACAGCATCGTGTGTTTTAGGTCGGCTGGTCCACCACCACCACCTGAATATTTTAAACTTTTTAATATCTTTTATCCTACTGGCGCCTCTGTACATCGATTTATTTCAATCACTTGTCTTATTTTCCTTTTTCACTCTTACACTACTAATTATATTGCTGTAAATTAAGAAATAAATACTGTAGTTCCTAGATGGTCAGGAGAGATATAAAAAAAATGATGCAGTTTGTATGCAGATTGGAACTTGATCAAATTTGAAATACCGTATATACTCGCATATAAGCCAACCCATGTATAAGCTGAGGTACCCACTTCTCCCTCAGAAACCAGGAAAAAGTGATTGACTCGTATATAAGCCCCCTCCCCAGTAACCAGATGTAAACCAAGTACAAGTCAGCACCCCTCCCCATAACCAGATGTGCCACAAGGATGATAGTTGTGTCTCAAGATGCCACTAGATGGGGTCAGATATGAGACAGTAAATCCCACACAGGAAGAATCCCTGATCATTGCACTGCTGGCACGTTGCTTGCACGCTCTGCTCCACAAGCCAGGAGACACAGGTAGTCTTGAGCAGTGCACCCTGCACACCATGTTACGCAGAGAAAAACTGAGGCACCAACAGGATATAATCAAATTGGTAAAAAGTTTAAAAGTGCTTTGGAGGCAGTGGTGGACTTACCTACTGTAAGCAGACACTACAAACTGTCTATTCAAAATAAAAAAAACACTTATTGGTATACTCCAAAGGGGTTGCAATGCAGTTCGCAGGTGCAGGCCTGCTTCATCAGGCAATAAAATATAGGAGCACACAACAGTATTCGGTCCAGGTTACACCTGGAACATCATGCACACCATGTTGCAGGGGATGGGGGGCACGGACGCAGCAAGGAGCCAGCCAGCAAGTGCAGGATCACTAGTGCACGATCCTTATGCTCCTCTGCTAGTAACAAAACCTGCTCCACCATCCATTCTGCTCAACTGACTTGCATATAAGCTGAGGGGGTGACTTAAAATTAGACTTATACACAAGTATATACAGTATTTGTAAATCTTTGATTATCCTCACTGCTCGAGAAAAAAAAAGTCTCGTCAACACTGGGCTGTAAAACCTCCTGGTGTTGTCAATATGGAGTATAAAGACAAACCCTGCGCATCTCTGCTAAGGCTCAAAACTGATAGCCACTGAGGATCACCACAAGGCATGTAAATCTATGCTTCCATTAGGATTGAAATTATGCATTACAAAATACTGATGCCAATGCACCATAATGAAATCACTCGCCACCTGGGCTCCTCCCTAGTAAAAGGCAAGCCACGCACCCTGGGGAGCGTTAGCAAGTTTGTGCTGACCTGTGGGAGACTTGTTTCCAGAAATAGATTAGCGTACAGCATGCAGCAAGCATCACCTCTCCATACACAGCTCAGTGTTCTCCCCAGAATTTTTTTCCAGCTGGGTGGCATGAAAAAGATGCCAGATGGGGTGCGGGGAGGAATGCAGGACTGGTGCAGCTCTGCTTACAGCACATAAGGAGGCAAGTGGATGGCAGCCAGGTGCTCACCAAAATTAGCCGGGTGGAGCACCCAGCTAAAAGCCTGAGGAGAACACTACTGCAGTTATTTCATATGGCTCCTGATGCATGTTAGCATTGAGCGTTGTATGGAAGCTAAAGCAGCACAGCAGAATCCTGTGTAAGGAGAGGTCAGTGCCACCTGGTGACACTTGCTGCATGCTGATCTACGTCAATTAAAATAGTGAAAGGCCCGCAAACCAGCTCAGAACCACCAGCAGGCTGGCACTGGACCGTAGACCAGGTTGGGGACCACTGGTCTAGAGAACTGAAGGAGTCTGTCGCTTTCTAAACAGCACAGGCACATCCCACCAACTGAATTAACCAGTTCGTATTTAGCAAGCTGAAGGGTTGAAATTTCACATCCTTTGGCCATGCAAATCAGGCTCAGTGTTTGAAAAGAATTTCTAGGTGAAATTTTCCTTCTTAAAACAGAAAGAAACTTGCAATAATTCAGCTATAAGTGAAAATTTGAGGTTACCCACGATGCACTACTACTGAATAAGCAAATTATCTATTTTTCCCCCTGTAAGCCAGGCAAGCATCCATAACCGCTGGTGTATAGCAAGCCTATAGCTTTAAATATTACACAGCCACATGAACCCCACATGTAGACAGCCTGTGTCGGACTTTTGGTCCTCATCAGTACATGGCAGGGATTGATATGGCTGTATGGGATAGGGCTTGGACGAGTACAACAGAGTAACCAAGCAGCTCGGGGTGAACCAAACCACTAGGAATGTATAGGGGGATAAAAGAGACCGAAAAGCCCTCCTACTAATAAGCAATGCTTGGTGAAATTTGAAGGCAAATTTCACCAAGCATTGCTTATTAGTAGGAGAGCTTTTCGGTCTCTTTTATTCCCCTATTCCTAAAAGAATTTCTATATTCCCTATATTTTCATGGCCCAAGTTCCACTCAAGCTAAAAACACAGTGAGAGCTTAACAATAGATTCCAGTGGCCTCTACCACTGTCCCATGATCTCATTCATCAAACTGAATGAGGCAACGCTCAAAAATGTGCTCAGGAATATGTCCTCTTATTGTACTGCCATATTACTGCAAGTGTCAGACTTTGCTTTCTACTGAGCCTATAAAAAAAACTTTGAACACTATACAATTCACAGATGAGGTATCATTAGAATTCATCTCTGGCTCTATCTGCAAAGTATGTTTTTAACACATATTTTATGTTTTCTGTTACAAATGCTTTATAAAGCATTCTTTGATTGTGTTATATTACATCAAAACTGTATATCAGCCTTAGGACTCAACAGCATAAATCTGGACTTACAGATACAATTATTAGTACTCAGTGCCTACACATTATGCAGCACTGCACAATGTATTAATAAGGGGCGTACAAATAAAAGGCCTGAAGTGCTGGACTTCAGTCAGGTTGCAGTTACCAAGGCAGCAATAACCAAGGCATCACCCCACTCCACTTAAAGCAGACCTGAACTCAGAACGTTCTCTGCTGTAAAAGATATGCAACAGCATAATAACCTTTACAGAAAAACATTTCTTTGCTACAGCTGACACAAATCCTTCAATAAATCTGCAGTTTGTCTACTTCTTGTTTTCATGGAAGCAGACATATTGTTAACAAATTAGCTGCTCTGCCATGGCAGAGGAGATTCCTAAGCGGACACAGCCGAGAGATCAAATTACGGTGGTCAATAGTCACAAAATACATACAGGGAGCATTTCTCTATGTTTTCCTTCTGTCCTGTGCAAGAGTTAAGGTCCACTTTAATGTTCCTAGGAGAATCGTGTGCACACTAGGTGCAGTGGTGGTGTTCATCTGATTGCTCCAAATTGAGGGGGGATCAGATCACACAGTCCCACCAGCAGCAGAAATGTGCCCCCAGAGCCCATGCCTACCAGTGGTAGCCAGTCATAGGAAACAGGTAGAGAGATTTCATGATGAATTACTTACTCAAATCAAGTACAGTGTTCTCCCCAGGCTCTTTTAGCCAGGTGCTCCACCCGGCTATTTTGGTGAGCACCCGGCTGTCATCAGCTCACCTCCTCATCCTCCTATGCTGTATGCAGAGTTGCACCGACCCTGCATTCCCCTGTCGCTCCCCGCCCGGCTACTTTTTCATGCCACCCGGCTGGAAAAAAGTTACTGGGAGAAGACTGAAATATATTAAATTTGTTCATATTTTTTGTACAGGCAGTTTGAAATGACAATGTTTTATGGTAATTGAGTGGCGGTCTTTCACGTTTGTTTTTGGTTCCTGAAATGACATTTCGTACAGGTTCAGACAGGTAGATCTGAGTATCACCAGCACACAAGTGGTATTGGTGGGCAAAACAGTAAAGGCTTCTCAGGAGAGGCAGTAAAGAGAGAGAGGTGAACTGATCCACGGATACAGCCTTGGGGAAATCCAGCAATGTTCATCTAAAATCATGAGACAGATACACCCATTACAGACTTTCCAGAAAATGCAAACAAACAAAAAAATAGAGCAATGATGGCACAATTTATTTATTTACATTTATGGAGAACTGCCAGAATTTAGAGTAATTTTGCAAAAAAGGCTTCTTCTGGAAAAAATGCCAAGTGCAGTACTTCCTTCTTACACTGGCTGGTAGTTGCATTATTATAATTTCCAGTCCAAAAAGCAAAGCACCACTACATGACAGTAGATGGGGTCATAGGCCTGGTGCACACCAAAAACCGCTAGCAGATCCGCAAAATGCTAGCAGATTTTGAAACGCTTTTTCTTTTTCTGCAGCGTTTCAGCTAGCGTTTTGCGGTTTTGTGTAGCGGTTTTGGTGTAGTAGATTTCATGTATTGTTACAGTAAAGCTGTTACTGAACAGCTACTGTAACAAAAATCGCCTGGCAAACCGCTCTGAAGTGCCGTTTTTAAGAGCGGTTTGCGGTTTTCCTATACTTAACATTGAGGCAGAAACGCCTCCGCAATCCAAAATCTGCAGCAGCCCGGGAGTATGCGTTTCTGCAAAACGCCTCCCGCTCTGGTGTGCACCAGCCCATTGAAATACATTACCCTAGCGGATCCGCACCCGCAAGCAGATCGCAAACCGCAGCGGAAACGCTCCGGTGTGCACTAGGCCTGACAGTTTATTTCTTTACACCTGTGTGTGTCAAACATACATCCAGATTTCCTGCTCTAAACTTTAGAGTCTAAAGGATACAGACAGCTTCATACGCTGAACCGTATATTCAATACAAAAAGCTGCTGCAGACAGTGAGGCATGTGTGAAGTATCTTGCAACACTGCAAATCAGCAGCATGTACAGCAATAGAAAGTTACATCTTGATACACAAGATATTAGTAGAAGGTTACATCTTGATACACAAGATATAAAATAGAAAGTTACATCTTAATACACAAGATATCAATAGAAAGTTACATCTTGATGCACAAGATATCAATAGAAAGTTACATCTTGATGCACAAGGACTGTATGAAGAAAGTTCCTAAATGCCTGGTTGAGACTCCTTTAGTTGCTTCCGCGCCCAATGCAGAGAATGGCACATCGTGCAGAAGAAATCTTTTATAGCTACTTGCTCCATGGCTCCAGCGGAGGTCCTCCACAAGTCGCTGTGACTGGGTCATTAAGAGGAGCAATTTAACAGGAGCATCACAGTGAAGACAAGAAAAATTACATTTACATAGCGTTTTCCCCTGACGGACTCAAAGCGCCAGAGCTGCAGCCACTAAGACACGCAATAGCAGTGTTAGAGAGACTAGCCCAAGGTCTCCTCACTGAATAGTGGCTGGTGGCTGAACAGGAAGAGTCAAGATTCAAACCTAGGTCTCCTCTGTCAAAGGCAGAGCCCTTAACCCTTAAACTACAGTGAAGATCACTTGAAAGGGGGTATTATAATGAGGAGCACTATAACAGGTACATTGTAATGTAGAGCACTACAATATGTTATTATAATTATGAACACTATAACTTCTGAACAGGGCTGTGGAGTCGGAGTTGGAGTCGAGGAGTCGGAGTAATTTTGGGCACCCGGAGTCGGAGTCGTGGTTTCATAAACTGAGGAGTCGGAGCCGGATGATTTTTGTACAACATACACTGCCTTGTTAAGTATTGGACTAAGGAGTCGGAGCCATTTTGGGTACCCAGAGTCGGAGTTGGAGTCGTAGTCGTGGTTTCATAAACTGAGGAGTCGGAAGATTTTTGTACCAACTCCACAGCCCTGCTTCTGAAGACACGTAGAAAGGGTTCACTATATCGGACGTAGAATAAGGAGGGCATTATAATGTCATGTACCATGATGGGGAGTGTTGGGGCACATACAGTGGTTTACAAAAGTGCTCGGCCCCCTTGAAGTTTTCCACATTTAGTCACATTACTGCCACACACATGAATCAATGTTATTGGAATTCCACGTGAAAGACCAATACAAAGTACTGTACACGTGAGAAGTGGAACGAAAATCATACACGATTCCAAACTTTTTTTTTTACAAATAAATAATTGCAAAGTGGGGTGTGCGTAATTATTCAGCCCCCTTTGGTCTGAGTGCAGTCAGTTGCCCATAGACATTGTCTGATGAGTGCTAATGACTAGAGTGCACCTGTGTGTAATCTAATGTCAGTACAAATACAGCTGCTCTGTGACAGCCTCAGAGGTTGTCAGAGGCCTAGTGCACACCAGAGCGGTTCTGCTGCGGTTTGCGATCTGCTTGCGGGTGCGGATCCGCTAGGGTAATGTATTTCAATGGGCTGGTGCACACCAGAGCGGGAGGCGTTTTGCAGAAACGCATACTCCCGGGCTGCTGCAGATTTTGGATTGCGGATGCGTTTCTGCTTCAATGTTAAGTATAGGAAAAACGCAAGCCGCTCTGAAAAACGGCAGTTCAGAGCGGTTTGCCAGGCATTTTTTGTTACAGTAGCTGTTCAGTAACAGCTTTACTGTAACAATACATGAAATCTACTACACCAAAAACGCTTCACAAAACCGCAAAATACTAGCTGAAACGCTACATAAAAAGAATAAAAAGCGTTTCAAAATCTGCTAGCATTTTGCGGATCTGCTAGCGTTTTATGGTGTGCACCAGGCCTAAGAGAATATTCGGAGCAACTACACCATAAAGTCCAAAAAACACACCAGACAGGTCAGGGATAAAATTATTGAGAAATTTAAACCAGGCTACAAAAAGATTTCCAAAGCCTTGAATATCCCACAGAGCACTGTTCTAGCGAACATTCAGAAATGGTAGGAGTATGGCACAACTGTAAATCTACCAAGACAAGGCCGTCCACCTAAACTCACAGGCCGAACAAGGAGAGTGCTGATCAAAAATGCAGTTAAAGAGAATCCGTAGTGGGGATCTTAGCGTTAAATCTATACACAGAGGCTGGGTCTGGCTATAGTGCCCAGCCTCTGTTGCTAGTTGACTATTCCCTAAATCTCCCCTGCGCTCTGCACGAGCCCATAGATTACAGCCGCGCTGTCGGGCTCTGTTTACCTTTCTAGTGTCACTCACGCCGCTCCCCCGTCTCCTGCAGAGCGCCGATCCCCGACCGCGTCCCTTCCCTCTAATCAGCGGCGAGGGAAGGGACGTGGGCGGGGATCTGCACTCTGCAGGAGGCGGGGGAGCGGCGTGAGTGGCACTAGAATGGTAAACAGAGCCCGCTGCGACACGCTCAGTGTCGCCAGCGCGGCTGTAATTTATGGGGTAGTGCAGAGCGCAGGGGGGGGGGGGGGGGGTTAGGGAATATTCAACTAGCAACAGAGGCTGGGCACTATAGCCAGACCCAGCCTCTGTGTATAGATTTAACTCTAAGATCCCCACCTCGGATTCTCTTTAAAGAGACTCCGTAAAAAAAATTGCATCCTGTTTTTTATTATCCTACAAGTTCCAAAAGCTATTCTAATGTGTTCTGGCTAACTGCAGCACTTTATACTATCACTGTCTCTGTAATAAATCAATGTATCTTTCCCCTGTCAGACTTGTCAGCCTGTGTCTGGAAGGCTGCCAAGTTCTTCAGTAGTGTTGTTCTGCTATGAACTCACCCTTCCAGGCCCCTCTCTGCACACTGCCTGTGTGTTATTTAGATTCGAGCAGCTTCTCTCTTCTCTCTTATCTTTTACAAGCTGGATAAATCGTCCTCTGAGCTGGCTGGGCTTTCACATACTGAGGAATTACAAACAAGGGCAAAGCTGTTTGCTGGAAGAAAATAGCAGCCTGAAACTTCAGTGCATGGGGGAAAGAAACACACAAATGATCTCTTGAGATTCAAAAGGAATGCTGTATACAGCCTGCTTGTGTATGGATGTATTTTTCTATGTGTGGACATACTGTACATCAACCTACTTCCTGTTTTGGTGGCCATTTTGTTTGTTTACAAACAAACTTTTTAAAACTGTTTTTAACCACTTTTAATGCGGCGAGGAGCGGCGAAATTGTGACAGAGGGTAATAGGAGATGTCCCCTAACGCACTGGTATGTTTACTTTTGAGCGATTTTAACAATACAGATTCTCTTTAAAGGGAAGGTTCAGGGAGGGGTTTAAAAAATAAAAATAAATTTCCACTTACCTGGGGCTTCCTCCAGCCCGTGGCAGGCAGGAGGTGCCCTCGCCGCCGCTCCGCAGGCTCCCGGTGGTCTCCGGTGCCCGACCCGACCTGGCCAGGCCGGCTGCCAGGTCGGGCTCTTCTGCGCTCCATTTCCTGGGACTTCTGCGTCAGACAGCCCGGCGGACGTCTGATGACGTCAGCGCGCCGGCGTGGGACGCAGAAGTCCCAGGAAATGGAGCGCAGAAGAGCCCGACCTGGCAGCCGGCCTGGCCAGGTCGGGTCGGGCACCGGAGACCACCGGGAGCCTGCGGAGCGGCGGCGAGGGCACCTCCTGCCTGCCACGGGCTGGAGGAAGCCCCAGGTAAGTGGAAATTTATTTTTATTTTTTTTAATCCCCTCCCTGAACCTTCCCTTTAAGAGGCCTATGGTGACTCTTGACAAGCTGCAGAGATCTACAGCTCAGGTGGGGGAATTTGTCCATAGGACAACTATTAGTCGTGCACTGCACAATGTTGACCTTCATGGAAGAGTGGCAAGAAGAAAGCCATTGTTAACAGAAAAGCGTAAGAAGTTCCGTTTGCAGTTTGCCACAAGCCATGTGGGGGACACAGCAAACATGTTGAAGAAGGTGCTCTGGTCAGATGAGACCAAAATGGAACTTTTCGGCCAAAATGCAAAACGCTATGTGTGGCAGAAAACTAACACTGCACATCACTCTGAACACACCATCCCCACTGTTAAATATAGTGGTGGCAGCATCATTCTCTGGGGGTGCTTCTCTTCAGCAGGGACAGGGAAGCTGGTCAAAGTTGACGGGAAGATGGATGGAGCCAAATACAGGGCAATCTTGGAAGAAAACCTCTTGGAGTCTGCAAAAGACTTGAGACTGGGGCGGAGGTTCACCTTCCAGCAGGACAACGACCCTAAACATAAAGCCAGGGCAACAATGGAATGGTTTAAAACAAAAACATATCCATTTGTTAGAATGGCCCAGTCAAAGTCCAGATCTAAATCCAATCGATAATCTGTGGCAAGATCTGAAATCTGCTGTTCCCAACGACTGCATCCGTATTAAATCACTCCTGACCTCTGTCACAAGCAGCGATACACTGTGCACCACACTGCTACAAAGGACACTGCAACACGATACATAAACATAACACCAGCTTGTAAAATGAGCTTAAAGGGTGCACTCCCATGAAAACGTATAGCAGACACACAGGACTAGAATATTTTTATTTTACATTGGCTTTACTTAAAGTGGAGCTGTCAGCCATACTATCTCAGAAAAAAAACATTTATAAGTAGATAAATACTTGCTCTACTTACATAACATATGTATTGCACTTTCCACGTTTTGATTTTGGTGATTTTTCTACAGTAAAAAAAGAGAAAAGCCACTGCCTGAATGTGTATGCATTCCCCGCCCTGCACTATAGAAAGTGCATTGTCTCAGCTTGAGAAATATTGGCCAGAGAGGAACAGAGGTGTGGGAGGAGAAGCCAGGAGGGAAAGAGGCTTTAGCCAATCAGGCTGCATTAGGGTGCATATGTTACAGCCAGAACCCGAAGTTTGGCCACTTCTAGTTCTGGCCGGCCAATGTGCGAAGTGGCCGCTGCAGCCAATGTGAGAAATCGAATGATTCATGTAACATTAATGTATCTTCTAACCGCAGCGCAGCGGCCAAATGTATCACAACCTAGTTAATTTAATGCAATTAAGCCGGCGGCAATGTAACAGATCAAGCCGCCGACTTTTTCTCTGCCTCTCTCTCTCCCCCCCCCCCCCCCCCCCCCGCCTCTCTCGCTCTCCTATGGGCAGCCGGAGTCGTCTGTCGCGGCAGGGAATCCTGCCGATCTTGCAGAGCGGGTGCTGGCAGAAGCAATGTCTTTCCTGCCGTGACGAACGACTCTGGAGGGGAAACGCGTGTCCCCGCCGGCTGTCCATAAGAGAGAGAGGCGGGGGGGGGGGGGGGGGGGGGGGGGGAGAGAGAGGCAGAGCAAAAGCCGGCGGCTTCATCTGTTACACTGCCGCCGGCTTAATTGCATTGAATTAATGCTGATGCTGTACAGACACAAAAGATCAGTATCTGCAAAAGATCTGTTCCTGGCAAAGATCCGTTCCTGCAAATTGCATTCATAGTCTATGGGATCTGCAGATCATCATACACACCTTGTTTAACAGACAATCATCTGCAGATCATCTCCACCAGGATGGATTTTCAGATCTGCAGATGATTGTCTGATCTGCAGATGAATGTCAGTTAAACAAGGTGTGTATGATGATCTGCAGATCCCATAGACTATGAATGCAATTTGCAGGAATGGATATTTTGCAGGAACAGATTAGGCCTGAACGATTTTAGGAATAAATTGAATTGAGCGATTTCTGTCCGAAATTGCGATTTCGATTTGATTCACGATTTTCTTCAAATCAAGCTTTGTTCTTCTTCTGTCTCTGTTCTCCCCCCCCCCCCCATGTCTCTTTGTGCCCCCTTTGCCTCTATATGCCTCCTCTGGATCTCGCTTGCCTCCTTTATGTCTCTGTGCCCGCTTGGTTTCTCTCTGTGTGTCTCTTTGTGCCCCCTCTGTGTCGCCTATCTCTGTCTCTGTGCCCACACTGTGTCTCTCTGCCTCCTCTGTCCCCCAAGCTGCATCAGTTCTGGGCATAGCTTCCAGCACGAGTCTAGCGATGCCCGTCTTTCCACTTTGCCTCTTGCAGGCTCTAATGCACGGCATACTTCCTGTATGTCATGTGACATACAAGAACCCGGAGTTTTGCCAAGCACAAGAGCCAGCAGACGGCAATAAAGGACGGACAGCGTTGGACTCGTGCGGAAGGTATGTCCAATGCTGCTGGCCGCTTGCGCTGGGACTTTGGGGAAGTTTGAAGGTGCTTCTTCAAACTTCCCCATGTGGAGATTACGTGATCGCGATATTCACCACTTTGACGATTCCGAAATTGTGATCTTAGTGATCACGATTTCGGTTTAAATTCGATTTATCTTTCAGGCCTAGAACAGATCTTTTGCAGATACTGATCTTTTGTGTCTGTACAGCATCTGTGTGTGCAGCATCTTGCAAAGATTTTTTTCTGATGGGGAGTTCAGCTCCATAGAATAGACTGTGTAGGTATGGCTCTCATACTACATGGAATGGGGTAAGATTGGTCTGTGATCTTTCACTTTCCAAAGACTATGGTCTGATGTGTGTATGCACCCTAAGGCCACATACAGACATCAGACCATAGTCTTTGGAAAATGAAAGATCACAGACCAATCTTACCACCCTTCCTGTAGTATAAGAGACATACTCTACACAGTCTTTTCTATGGAGCTGAACTCCACATCAGAAAAAAATCATTGCAAGATGCTGCACACACAGATGGTGTACAGACACAAAAGATCAGTATCTGCAAAAGATCTGTTCCTGCCAAAAATCCATTCCTGCAAATTGCAATGATAGTCTATGAGATCTGCAGATCATCATACACACATGATTTAACTGACATTCATCTGCAGATCAGATCCACCAGGATGGATTTTCAGATCTGCAGATCTGCAGATGAATGTCAGTTAAATCATGTGTGTATGATGATCTGCAGATCTCATAGACTATCATTGCAATTTGCAGGAATGGATTTTTGGCAGGAACAGATCTTTTGCAGATACTGATCTTTTGTGTCTGTACAGCATCTGTGTGTGCAGCATCTTGCAATGATTTTTTTCTGAGGTGGAGTTCAGCTCCATAGAAAAGACTGTGTAGAGTATGTCTCTTATACTACAGGAAGGGTGGTAAGATTGGTCTGTGATCTTTCATTTTCCAAAGACTATGGTCTGATGTCTGTATGTGGCCTAATGCTACGTACACACATGCGACAACGATCGTTCGTTAAGATCGACGAACGAACTTTTAATTGATGAAAGAACGACCTAAGTAAAGGTAGTTTTAAAATGTGTGTAACGATCTGATCGTTAGAATGAACGTTACATCACAGAAAGCAACTATTGCGCCTGCGCATAAAAATGAGAAGTTCCATGGAGAAATAGTGAAATGCGCATGTCAAGCCTAGTACGAACGATCGTTTCCAACGATGTACTACTTTTGCAAACGATCGTCGTTGGTTAAAATCCGCCGAGACAGAACTTTCTTTTGTAGCGATTTGGCTCGTTCGTCGTTTGCCTTAATAGTCGGTGGTTCGTTTTTTTTTAACGATCGTCGTTGGTAAAGATCGGGGAACGATCGTTACAAACGACTATAGTCGCATGTGTGTACGCACCTTTAGTCTGAGGGGAAGCAGAGATGCAAAAAAAGGACAACCCAGCATGCCATGCACCTTCCTTTGTGTGTACCAAATAAGAGTCATGTAAACTGGGGAATGATCATTTAACAAGAAAAGTAATAGTGATTTTAACTTTTGGATTGCCTTGTAATTACTTGTTTACCAGATAAAAATAAAGGATTGATTTTTGATTTTATGCCCGACAGTTACACTTTAATTTACTAGGATGCTGCGGTGTTAAATCCTAATCTGTGAGCAATAAATTCCCAAAACTAGCTTTTTGTCCCCCTTTACATATTTGCCGTGCACTATCCCCATATTCTATGAGCCGATGATACAAGAAATATTAAGAGTGATTACCAAAATGTAAGCATATGCTTAGCAATTTAGTGGCATGTGTGAAGGAAAGCCAGCCTGCATCTCTGCATCCTTTCCAGGGAGAGTCCTGGAGAGGAAGCCTTAAGAATCACCCATTAAAAGATAGTGTAATTTAAAGATACTATTCTGCCTATAAAATACACTATTGTGTGTAACCTTTTCTCCTAAAAACACACTATTGTGTGTAACCTTTTCTTTTCTTTTGCCTGGGTCTTTTCTTTGCAACTTGCACCTCGACTTCTGGTGCTTAACCCCCTTGCATAGACAAGTTGTGGCACTTCTGTGCAAGAGGACGAGGCTACAAACCGGAAGTCAATGCACAAGGGGCTCAGGGGGGTGAGTTGCATAGAAACTGAATAGCATCCTTAAAACCTTTCAGTGAAGGTTCGGAACGATCAGATTAATCCTATATATTAAATGAGGGTTGTACATACACACAGACCCGAAACAACCTGGGAGCAGTCATTTAGTGTGGATGGCTGTTGTGGTGTGCCAGGGCTGTGGAGTCGGTATAAAAATCATCCGACTCCTCAGTTTATGAAACCACAGACGACGACGACTCCAGGTACCCAAATGGCTCCGACTCCTTGACTCGGACTCCTTAGTCTAATACTTACCAGGGCTGTGGATTTTGTACAAAAATAATCCGACTCCGACTCCTCAGTTTAAGAAACCACCCACTCCAGGTACCTCAAATTGCTCCGACTCCAACTCCACAGCCCTGGGTGAGAAAGCGTGATTCTTTGAAAGGACTCCCGAGGCAAAATTCTTAATCTACCTTTACTTACCTGGGGCTCCTGCAAGCTGCAAGAAGTCATTTGGGTCCTTCGGCAGGTCGGCGCTTCTGTGCATGCGCGGGTGTGCACGCGACCACATCATTGAGCGCATACTGTGCTTCCGCAATAATCTGCGCATGCGCAGTACGTGTCTGGTAATGTGGACGCTCACCCACGCTTGTGCAGAAATTCCAATCCCCAGTGGGTCGCCAATACTTACCAGCAGCCAGTGGGACAAAAAGAATGACCGGAGCTGTGGCAAAGGACCCAGATGACTTCTAGGGGCTGGAAGAAGCCCCAGGTAAGTGAAGATTAAGGGTTTTGCCTCAGGAGTCGTTTAAGAATCGGGGGTTTCCTAGTAATATTTAAATGACAGCTACACAGGGAATTTACGCAGCATTTTACTCTGAGACAAATGTACATCTTACGTATGTGTACACATACATTGTCAGTTTGATCATTTTTCATCATAGTGGTTCTTTAACAAGCTGCACTACACTGACATGTCTGTGGTTATCCTGGTGTTTACACGCATCACTGATTTGAAGCTCTTGATATGCTTTCCAATAGGCTTCATTTACTAAGGCATCTCCAGATATTTCCTTGCATCTCCAATGGGGAATGTCATATGTGATCCTTCAAACTTGGACCAGGATAATTAAAAACTATCTGCAATGATGTGGTTAGGATTTGCCACCTGCTTTGATTCTATCAGATCATAGTGAGGACTGCTGTGATGAATGCAATTGAATTGATTGCAGATGCATACAGCATCCATAGTTAGGATAGTCTGAGCTTATTAACCCCTTCAGTACCAGCGGTCTCTGTCCCCTTAAGTGCCAGAAACCGCTGAATAACAAGGAATCGCTGCACATACCCGCGGCTACCCCCACGCAGCACAACCGTCCCCTCAGGTCACCCACTCTGCTGTTTCTATGATGACAGAGCTCTGTGAGCCAGTCAGGAAACATTTTCATTGGCTCCTGACCGTGTAATCAATGTAAGGCAATGAGAGTTGCTTACACTGATGACAGGGTCAGGAGCCAATTATATCGTCTCACAGAGCTCTGTCATCATATAGACGGCAGGGCGAATGAGCTGCGGCGGGGAGACAGTGGCAAAATCGTTGGAAGCAGCGAAAACGCACGGTGGCGGTGATGTGAAATCTATGCCCTAGCTGGAATAGCAGGATGTAGATTTCAATCACCGCTGTCTAGAAGCGGTTAAACAAAAAAACAAAACAAAAACAGGTTCCATTTCGGGGAGATTGTAAGTTAAATGTGTTTTTAAGTAGAGTCCAGTTATACATAGTTAAACGTTGATAAATGTTTTACTTTGGGACAATCTGGATTTGGAAATGTAGCATAAACTATGTTTTTTGGTTTTTTTTAATGTGCGATTAAAGCAGGGCTGTGGAATCGGCTAAAAAAATAATTCGACTCTTCAGTTTATGAAACCACCGACTCCAGGTACCCAAAAATGCTCCGACTCCTTAGTCTAATTTTTACATAGGCTATGGATTTGATTCAAAAATCAACCAACTTCGACTCCTCCGTTTATTGAAATCACCGACTCTGACTCCAGGTGCCCAAAATTGCTCCGACTCCTCAACTCCGACTCCACAGCCCTGGTTTAAAGTGTCAAACTATTTGTAACAGTTTAAACAATGCAATAACATTTAAAGAGAACCCGAGGTGGGTTTTAAGAATGCCATTAGGACACAGAGGCTGGTTCTGCATACAATGACCAGCCTCTGTTACTATACTGTGCCCCCCTGCGCTCTGCTGTCCTCAATAAATAAAACCACCGTGCTAGCGACATGCAGCGTGTCGCTAGCAGGCGGTTTACCTTTGAGTGTCTGTCACCGCCGCTCCCCTGCCTCCTCTAGAGCGCCGCTCCCCGCCTGCGTACCTTCCCTCCAATCAGCGGGGAGGAAAGGGACGCAGGCTGGGGAGCAGCACTATAGAGGAGGCGGGGGAGACTGGGCCATTCTAACACATGGATATGTTTTGTTTTAAACCATTCTATTGTTGCCCTGGCTTTATGTTTAGGGTCGTTGTCCTGCTGGAAGGTGAACCTCCGCCCCAGTCTCAAGTCTTTTGCAGACTCCAAGAGGTTTTCTTCTTAGATTGCCCTGTATTTGGCTCCATCCATCTTCCCATCAACTCTGATCAGCTTCCCTGTCCCTGCTGAAGAGAAGCACCCCAGAGCATGATGCTGCCACCACCATATTTGACAGTGGGGATGGTATGTTCAGAGTGATGTGCAGTGTTAGTTTTCCGACACACATAGCGTTTTGCATTTTGGCCAAAAAGTTCCATTTTGGTCTCATCTGACCAGAACACCTTCTTCCACATGTTTGCTGTGTCCCCCTCATGGCTGTATTGGTCTTTCACGTGGCATTCTAATAAAATTGATTTATGTTTGTGGCAGTAATATGACAAGATGTGGAAAACTTCAAGGGGGCCGAATACTTTTGCAATCCACTGTATATCACTGTGGGTGCCTGTATGACACCACAATCACATTACTGCATATTCACTAGCCTCTACATTCTGATATGACCTGGAAGGGCTCCAATCTTTTACCATCTAACAAAAGAACACTTTTTAAAGATTTGTGGTTTCCAGGTTTGTGAAATAACGCACGGCACGATACTTGGGAGAGTTCTGGAGATGACTTAGTAAATCAGGCCCAGTGAGTCACTGGGAGAGCTGCCATGTATGGATGTTACCAGTATTTACACTGGAGCAATTACTCCCAAATGCCGAATACTGCATACATAAGCAAGAAGCCCCACAGAAGGGAGGGGGACTTCTCCACCCTGTGGAATGAATGTGTCACTGGAGCAAACCCCAAACCAGAAAAGAAGTAGCGCACTGAAGGAAGCAATAAATGTTATTGCCTGCACCACTGTACAGACTAAAGGACACGCTTTATCGGGTGTCAGGTTACGGAGTTTATGTAGGTGGGGAAGTTGTCCATATATTGGGGAAGGTTAGCGTTAGGAATAGATGGGTATAGGTCAGTCTTAGAAGTAGATTGGGGAGAGTTAGTATGGGAATTCGGCTCCAGAGGGAGATAGCAGAATATCAGTAATATTAGGTTATTACCTTGCTCCCATTTTTTCTAGCGCCCATATTCCAAGTATGTTATCCTGTCTGCGTTCTCGTCCCATGCAATAGCTGCCATTCCCTCACATTGTCGCAGGGGATGGACCAAATGGGACAGAGCAACCACTATCAGAGTGCACACTGAAGACTCACAAACATGTTGCAGTAGAGAACCAGAAACCCAGATGAGAAAAATCAAAAGGTCATGTGGCTGCAACTTAAAATGGAATCAAACATACATTGTTTACAAGGCAGGCATACATTGTTCACAGGCTCAGGGCTCAAACCCACTAGCAGCCTTATCTAAGCGCCAATGATTTGAAAAAGCTCTTGCTGATGCAATGCTATGTTGGATTTTTATAAAATCACTCAAGTGGGATCACACCCATAGCATTATATTACCAAGAGCTTTTAAAATCACAAAGGCGCTCAGAAAAGCGTTCCTAGTGGGTTCCAGGCCTCAGTCGGGTGCAGTCTGGATCTTCTACGCATGCGTGGACCTCCCGTGCATGTGTAGAAGGCTCTGACTGAAGTGAACAAGCCAGTTACCAGGGCTGATCACGGCTGACCGGCAGACTGCGGGCAGGACTCTTATCGCTTATGTGGCTGGAGGAAGCCCCAGGTAGTTATCGATTCTTGCGCTTACTTAGTCTCTGGTTTACATTAACTTCCTCCTCACATGTGTTCCTGTCTGCTTGTCTGCTTTACCCTCCTTTATGACCTCTCGATTATTAAAACTTAAAATGAGTAAAATAGAACTAATCATTTTTCCACCATCTCTGCCCAATATCACAATAAATGTTAATAACACCCCCATAACTTTGGCTCCCAAAGCACAGTGCTTAGGGGTAATATCTGACCCCTCTCTCTTTTATTCCTCACATTCACTCCATAACCAGCTGCTGTCATCTCCCACTCAAAAACATATCTTGCATCCGACCTTTTCTCACTCAGGACACAGCGAAAATGTTAACACATGCTCTCATAATATCTCTTCTGGACTATTCTAACATACTACTTTGTGGACTATCAGATAACAGACTAGCACCACTCCAATCTGTACTGAACTCGGAAGCTCATCTAATTCATCTTTCTTCTCGCTCTTCCTCTGCTCCTCCTCTCTGTCAAACTCGTCATTGGCTGCCAATTAACTAGAGGATCCAGTTCAAACTCTTAGGCCCTATTCACACTACAGCGTTTTGCGATTTCGCCAAAACGCTCAAACGCTAGCGCTTTTTAAAAGCGCTAGCGTAATGAAACACTATGGGCCTGTTCTTACTTGGGCGATTTGCGCTAATTGCTGCAAATCGCCCAAAAACGTGAAATGCAAACGCGTCGCCTGCACCATTTTCAGGTGATTTCCCGGCGATCGCGTTTAAATGCTATAGAAGCACTGAACACGATCGCGGCAAAATCGCCGCAGTGTTCAGTGATTTTTCCACGTGAAATTGCAGAAAAAAAATCACTCCTGCAAAACGCCAGAAAAAATCTCCAGCATTTTGCGTTTCTATAAAGCTCTCCACAGCATCTCTCCCCTGTACATCTGCTCTTTAGTTTCCAGATACAAAGCCAATCGCAACCTCAGATCTGCACATGACCTTCTTTTGTACTCCTCTAGAATTACCTCCTCGCATTCACATATACAAAGATTCACACATGCTTCACCCCTCCTCTGGAATGCCCTTCCACAACACATCCGTCACTCTCCAACCTTTGATATCTTTAAATGCATTGTGTAAAAAAAAAAAAAAAAAAAGAATTACTTTTCCCGACAAGCATACACTCTACCTTAGGCCAATCCCCCTTTGACCTAAGGCCAAGGTCATCTGCTACTAGATTTCCTAAAAACACACTGCCTCTAGGTATGTTTATTGTACACTACCTCACCTTGTTTCATCCCTACTCCTTTAGATTGTAAGCTTGCAAGAGAAGGGCTCACTCACCCCTTTTGAGTCTTGGGATCTGTTATACATTTTATTTATCATGTTACTTTTGTTACTGTAATTACCAATTCTGTATTTTGTATTGATTCTGTATTTTGTACCAATACTGTACTTTGTATATTGGTGGATACCACTGTCTGTATAATTAAGTACCCCATGTTTCTTACTTACTTTGTACAGCATCATGGAATATGTTGGCACTTTAAAAATCAATAATAATAATAATAACTTGGGCTTGTGTTACAGGACACTCAAGGCAAGAGGGACACAGGGTGGATGAGACCTACCGAATTAAGTTATACCACTGGACCCAAGAGGACATGAATCAGAGGGATAGGTGAGAGTACTGCTTCTATTCTGCATCAGTCGTCACAGAATGGGTTGCTAGTGATGCGCTCCCCACCTGCCCCCCCATTTCCATCCTGCTCAATTGACCCATTTCTGCTGTATATCAATTAGGCAACATTTGCATTACCAATTTCCAGCAGATTTAATCACAGTGATCAAATCTGCTGCATGTCGACAGTACACACCGACTAGTGTATGGCCAGAATTAGAGAAGTACAGCAATGGAAACAAATAGGAAACATACTCCAGCTAGATATTGGTTGAGGGTATTTGTATTGGAAGATAATGAACAAGGAAACTTGAATGGTAAGAATGGCTAGTGACATGCAGAACGCAGGCCAGGATCTCTGGCTAAGCAGAACACTGTGATTAAAGGGACAGAGAAGATCAGCACAGCACACCTAGATGAGTTATCTCCTGTGGACAGCTCCTGCAGCACGCAGGGAGAACACATAGGTAAGTGACAGTAGTGACAACCCCCCCCCCCCCATCACGTGACTACTGGGTGACCAGCCATTACCTCTTTTACCGGAGGGAACTTCTTCTTGCACTCCATAGAGAGGCCCCGGAGGTCGCTCTGCATGTTCTCCAAGAGCTTCTTGATGGCCTCCGGGCTGCTGGTGGAGGAAGACATGTCGCCAGCTTAGGATCTCTCGCCTCCACTCCTAGAAAGCAGTTCGGAGAGATAAGACACCCGCTGCTTCCACCGCAGCCAGCCCTCCGCTGCCTAGAACATGACCCCCGGCTCGGCAGAGAGCTGTCAGCCCTACCGCTCGGCCATAAGCCGAACTCCCACAATCCCCCGCTCTCCGCACTGCCACTGACACGTAACAGCCGCTTCCGTAAACACAGACGGCGAGACGGCCTGGGCATGCGTAGAGGGGACAGCACGTCAGTGCCAGTGGTAGAGTGCTGGGTTGTATGACACACACAGCTCCAGCAGCCATCATCAGTGTCACTGGGGAGCGGCCTTCCTCTGCCACATCCTCACCAGTATCCCACTGTGCTGTCTGTTAGCAGTGTATGGCTAGTGAGACTGGAAGTGAGGACAAGCAGAACTTTACTATTTTCAAAGACATAACAACAAAAGTTATTTAAGTAATATATAAAGGAAATTAAAAAAAAAACATCAGCCAGTTACTTATCTGGGGCTCTTCAAACCTCCTGAAGTCTTCCTGGTCCCTTGCCATCATCCTGCGCTGCTCGGTTCCCACAGTGTCCACCTCCAATCGCCTTATGCGCAAAGAAAGCAAAAAATGCTGCTACGCATGTGCAGAACAATTCTGGCTATTCTGTACATGTGCCAGCACAGCAGCTAGTACCGTGCATGCGCAATGGCTGGGGGACTTATGGAGGGGGGCAACAGAGGAATGGTGGAGCGCGGAATCATGGTGAGGGAGCAGGAGGTCCTTAGGGGGCTGGAAGAAGCTCCAGGGAAATAACTGGGCTATATTTTTTTTCAGTTAAGTGTCCTTTCAGGCCCTGTTTCCACTTGTGCGCGGCTACGTCTTGCGAGTTGCGATGTCGGCACAGCTGCTCGTGTCTCGCAGCCGAATCCCTCTAGCCGCGCTATGCACGGATATGGGATTCGGACAAGTTATGCGATATTATGCTACAGGGCCTCAGATTTTTCCTCGGCCACAAATTCGGATACTCTGCATTGACTTCTATAGGCTGCCAAATTCCATCAGAATTCGTGGCCAAAGAATCGGCCTGTTTTTGCACAAATGGAAACTTAGCCTTAAAGACCAACTGTACAAGATTCCTTTGCAAGCTTTTGAAACGTTACGTTTCTTCAGGCATGATACAGAATTGGTGTTGTCAAAAGAAAAAGTGAGTGTGGCACTCCTGCTGTGATCAGGAAGGATCTGTGGGTTGAGAAAAGTTATATCCCAAAAACTCCTGCTTGTAACGATACCTTGCACTATTTGATACTCAGCCACTGACGTGTGCCTCACATATATGGCAAGAAGAAAGCAGAAAGTCCAGATACCTCGACCATCTCCTGCGCCCCCTATTGAGAGGAGTGCCCTCTTATTTGAGGGACACGGTGGAGGTGTTGCAGATGTTGGAGCGTGCCACATGGGTCCCAGGAGACAGGCTGGCCACCATCGATGTGGTCAGCCTGTACAGTCGTATCCCTCAGGACATGGGGGTGCTAGCGGTCAGACAATTTTTGAAACGTACCGAGAAGGACGATGACTATGTCGATTTTCTATGCAAATGTTTGGAGTTTGTGTTGAAACACAATGCGTTCCTATTTGATGGGCGCTGGTTCCAACAGACCGCTGGCACCGCCATGGGGACCCCTGTGGCATGCTCCTTTGCTAACCTCTTCCTCGGGGCGTGGGAGGAGTCTGCCGTGTTCTCCGAGAGGAATCCATTCAGGAGATATGTCAGACAATGGTCGAGGTATGTGGACGACGTCCTGGTGGTGTGGTTGGGTACTGACCATGAGTTTGACTCATTTATGAGATATTTGAATATCAATGAAATCAATATGGAATTTACTGCAGAGTTAAGCCATACAGAGGTCACGTTTTTAGATCTAAGACTGGTTGTTCAGGACGACGGGATCCATAGCAAGGGCTATAGAAAACCGACAGCCACAAACGCAATTTTACATGCCAATAGTTTCCACCCGAAACATGTACTTAGGGCAATCCCATATGGACAATATTTAAGATTAAGAAGGAACAATAAGAAAGAGTCAGATTTCGACCGACAGGCAGACGAGATGACAGTAAGGTTCATTAACAGAGGCTACGACTCTGTCCAATTAGAAACAGCTAGACAGCGGGCCAAAGAGCAAGACAGACTTGATCTGTTAAATCCCAAAATAAGAAAGGACTCAGACACAAAAAGGATGACTTTTACATTTGACTATACTCCCCTGGCGGACAAGGTTAGAAGGACGGTTTTTAGACACTGGGATGTTATCATGAAAGACGCGGACCTGTCGAGAAAAGTGGGAGGCTTGTCGCGAGTAGCTTTCAGGCGGGCACCCACCCTGAGGAACATGCTCACCCGAAGCGAGTTCATTTCCCCCAGGAAAACAAATTGGTTGAATAGAAATATTCCAAAAGGGAACTTCAGGTGTGGGCATTGTGTCCATTGTCCCCACATGCTGCTCCAGAGGAGCACACAGGTGGGGAAGGAGATATTCAAGGCCAAGGCTTTCTTTTCTTGTATCACTGACTATGTTGTTTATGTTATGTTCTGCCCGTGTGGCCGATATTATATAGGCCAAACAACTCGCCCGTTAAAGGTCAGAATAGGAGAACATTTAAGCTCGGTGAAATCTGGAAAAAGTGGGACAAGATTGGTGACACATATGCATGAGGCACATGGGGGAAACGGTAGAGGCCTAAGGTTTGCTGTTTTGGAAAGAGTTGAACCACAGAGACGTGGAGGTGATAGAGAGAAAATGCTACTGAGGAGAGAGACGTGGCTGATTTTGCAAACTAATGCAATGGGCCCCCTAGGTTTAAATGATAAGATAGAACTCTCATGCATGTTAGACCCCTGAGATGCCCCTTTAGAAGAACCCTGACTCTTAAGAAAAATCATCCCCTTTTTTTCCCCCCCTTTCCCTCCCTCTTTCCCCTCCCCCCCCTTTCCCCCCCCCTCCCCCCCCTCTTCCCCCCCCCCTTTCCCCCCCCCCCCCCTCCCCCATTGTCAATATGGGTGGCTTTTGTGGATTGTATTAAATATGGAATCGTAGATTGAAATCACTTAAGGGATATTGAGACCCTTTTCCTCCCTTTCCATTCACCCCTTCCCTTTTGTCCTGGATGTGAAGGCGTTATCGCGCAATATTTCCCGCATCCTCGATAAAATGTGGCCAGTAATTTATATAGTGATGTTTAGGCTTATTGGGATAATAGGCCTTCCGGGACATTTATAACTGTTTGGTCTCCATCCTTCACTCACTCCGCTCCGGCTTGTATTGATTTTAGTCACTATGTGGAACTGTGGTTACACTATACATTGTGCACTAATTGTATCGGCCGCAAGATGGCGCTTGGTTCATGGGTGTGCATGAATTAAGGGACCAGGAGGTATGTACCGTTTGGACATATCTGGAGGTGGTAACACTTCCGCATATGCGCAGAACAGGGTGGCGTGTCGTATAGGGATACGCCGCAACCGGCAGACTTGAAGTGAAAATTTTTATTTTTGGTCCGTCATGCAACCTGTAGGTCGCATCTGCTGCGCGTCACTGGTTCCCGCATGCGCACTGTGAGCCAGGCCCTCTCTGCCAGCCGACCAATCACCTCCGAGGATGGGCGCCGTCGCGCGACCGGAAGGGGCGGGGCTTTTCCCCGTCATATGCCGGTCCCGCTTCGGCTGCCTTTCTTGTGTAACGCAGTGTGACCAAGCTTCCTGGTGGACGCGAAACGGCCGTCGCCGACCCTTCTACAGCCCTGAGCACCCACCTCCAACCCACTCCACATATGCCATGGAATACCAGGTGACAACTATTTGACTTTGTACACTGTACACTGCACAAGCGTTTTTACAATAAATAAGCTGAATGACGGATGGTGCCCAGATCTGCTTCATGATACAGAATTGGATCAGGATGATCCAGTTCTGTATCATGCCTGAGAAAGGAGCTTAAAGAGAATCTGAAGCGAGAATAAATCTCGCTTCAGACCTCATATATAGCAGGGGCTCCGTAATGCGGGGGAGCGCTTCCTGGTTGGGGCAGGGCTAACCGCCGCAGCCCTGTCCCACGCGCGTCTGTCAGCGCGTATCTCCGCCTCTCCCCCGCCCCTCTCAGTCTTCCTTCACTGAGAGGGGCGGGGGAGAGGCGGCGATGTGCGGCTGATAGACGCGAATGGAGGCAGGGCTGCAGCCGTTAGCCCTGCCTCCAGGAGCGACCAAGCCTGCGACCAAGTGTCGCAGTGGGGGGTTTGGGGGTGAAGGGACCCCCGTTTAGCGGCTTCAGAGTCTCTTTAACGATTTGAAAGCTTGCAAAGAAATCTTGTAAAGTTAACAATCATTAAAGAGGCTCCGTAATAAAAAAAAATGGGCCCCTGGGGGGTACTTACCTCAGGAGGGGGAAGCCTCTGGATCCTATCAAGGCTTCTCCTGTCCTCCTCTTTCCCACGGTGGTCTCGTTTGGCCCATCAGAAGCCACCGCCGACAATTTGTCAGGCTGTGGCGCAGGCGCAGCAGTGCCTGCAATATTTACCTTCCCTGGCTCGTCGCCTGGGCAGTAGAGTGGACCCGGCTGGGATCGGCTATTTCCACTTGATCCCAAGCCAAGAGCCGCTACTGGGCTTGCCCTGGAGTCAGGGAAAGTAAATATTTACATGGCCGCCATTCGGAGGGACCCAGTAAGATCACCGTGGGACGGAGGAGGATGGGGGGAAGCCTCGATAGGATTCAGAGACTTCCCCCTCCCAAGGTAAGTAACCCCCAGGGGCATTTTTTTCTGTTACAGGTTTCCTTTAAAGGTATCGTCTTAACAACTTTTGTTGTTATGTCTTCAGATTCTCTCAATGACACCGGACTACATGCAACTGGCTTTTCTGTGCTTACTATCTGAAACATTTGTTGCAGCTACAGCACAACTCTAGCAACGTTTACTCCAGAAATGGTTAATAAGATACTAATAATTCTGACTTGCATGCAAATTGTATGCATTTTGTTATTGGTCTATTCACAATGGTAAGGAAATGCACCTTTTTGGCACATTTCCATCCTGCCTAAAATTTGTTTTACAGCTCTCATTGACAATCTCTACTAAGATCAAAAGGTACGAATAATCCAGTCATACCACGCCACTTCAAAGCCTTTGGAATTAGTGTTTTATTTGCCACACGCTGCTCCTACCTTTTATACCAGAATCCCACACTTATATCACTATCCCTGGAGGTGTTTGAATACAAATTGAGCTGCATGCAGCATTCGCAAATGAGCTGCATGCAGCATTTGGTGATGATTAGGATATGATTCTAATTCTCTTGAACGGAAACCACAATCAACAACAAAAATCGGCAAAATTTAATGATGCAATTTTCATTTTTGCAAAGTGCAAAGCCGAAGTGCAATCGTTTATTCTGACATTTACAAACAGCTCCTTCCTCTGTGACAAAATTCATTCTGCCACAAATGGTTGAAATGGAAGAAAACCACTTTACAAATGTTGCTGTTGTGAGCATATCTATATCAAGATGATTGATAAGTACAATAAACTCTCACTTATCCAGCAAACACCCTGAGCTGCTTGGTTACTCTGTTATCCAGCAAAGGGGGAGATTGTTACCGGATAAGTGTCATTTCTGGGTGCTTACGCGATCAATTGATGTGCAGCCAAACTCCCCCTCCTCTCCCACACCAAAGTGTCTAAAGTGTGCCCAGTTATCATTTCCCAACTAATCAGCAAGTGTGGCACTTTTCCCCACCACCCTTATCAGCAAGTAACCCCTTCCCCAGCTATATAGAGCAGGGTGCAGCAGAACAGACACATCACAGCTCCTGGGGCTGTCCACACATCTCCTTACAGCCGCCCGCTGTGCAGCTATATTTTCTGTACGACCCTTGATGCATGTCACGTGACATGCATCAGGAGCCATACAGAGGATGCAGCAGCAGAGCCGACAGCTGTAAAGGTGGCCTCTAACACTCTAATTTCTAGCGAAAATTAGTTTGAGTGTTTAGAAATTCTGATCAGATGGGTTGTAAATAATCTCTGTTGATGGGCACAATCAGTTACGAACGATTATAAAAACAGTCATCCGATTGGATTTTCATTGAACTAAAATTTGTATTTTCTTGTTAGTTGTGATAGATAGGAAGCAAAGATTGGTTTCGCTGATGGTGTAGTGAACAATGTCACTTCCGATCAGAATTTCTGATAGCTCAAATGATTTTTCGCTAGAAATTGGATTGTTAGTGGCCACCTTAAGGCGATGAGAGGATGGCACCCAGTGCTGTGGTATGTTTCGCTGCGTGCTGCTCTGCCTAGCTGAGATGGAGGGAAAGAAGCATGCCCCATAGCCATAGAATAACTTGAGAGTAACACTTGGTTGGATTCTGGATAACTAATAACTGGTATTCCACTGCAGATCTTATCAAACATCTATAAAGTTCTACAATATAAGCAAGCCATACATACGTAGCCGTTATTAAATTATGTCCATATTAGCAAAATGTTGTTTCAGGTGCGCCCATGAGAAACACTACTGCAGCCAAAAGAATTGCCAAGACTGCCAGGTAGCATTCTTTACAGGGAAATAAATATGTCAGTCTCCATATATCATTACATTATCCATCATATCGCTATTACTAAAATGTCCCTTTAAGTTTAAATATTCCCAACACTTTTTCACACATAATAAAGTGAACTATGTCAAAAAGAGATTTTATCTTAGGTCTCTTTCACACAGGAGGCTGAATTGCACTCTTGTTGGGCAGTTCACCATTCAGGGAAAATTAAAAGTAGCAGAATGGCAGCGTTTTTTAACACCATGGGCCATATCCTATTCAAGGTGATAAGTAGCTTGCAGATGCGAGCTACTTATCACCTTGCCGCCGCGTGAGGATTACCGTCAAATCCTATTGCCCATATCCTTCGCGCGATGGCCGACCGTTTGGGAGCATTACTTAGGCGAAAGCCTGAGCGATGCTCCCTATTACCGGGCGATGGGGAGTGAGGTTTATGCTGTGGTGCTGTCCTTCAGCACCACGGCCTCACTCCCCATACATGATCACTCATGAACATCGTCGCCATCTTCCGCCCGCAGCATCTGGGGGTCTCCTTTAATAAGTAGACCCCCAAAGCTCCCGCCGGCCGCCACTAGTCTCTGCAACCTCCCACGTAGCTGTGCCTGGCACCCCTGTAAATATACATACTGCATATACATACTGCCGCTAATCACCCAACGCTTCCCGACGCAAATTCTGTTGCGTAATTACAGTGTATCTAACACTGTAATTACTGTGCGCATAGAAGCCCGGGCAAAGCATCTTTGAATCTGCAGCCGGGGCTACCCATTGGTCCGCTGTCTGAACCAATAAAATGGCTCCTATGCGGGCAGGGCTCCTATGCGGACAGTAATTACAGTGTTAGATACACTGTAATTACGCAACGGATTTTGCGGTGAGAGGCGTCGGGTGATCAGCGGCGGTATGTATGTTAACAGGGGTGCCCGGCGCAGCTACGTGGGGGTTTTCTAAGGTGTGCGGCGACCCAACGGGGAGCTCTGGGGGTCTCCTTATTAAAGGAGACCCCCAGATGCTGCAGCGATGACATGCGTTAGCTGGTTTAGACCTGCTCTTTGCAGGTCTAGGCTAACGCTCATGTCTGCCAGGAAGCATCACTTCCTGGAGGCATGCAAATGGTAACTGGATTCCGTGTAAAGAACTCGCTCGGCAAATACATCGCCCAAGCGAGTTCTTTTCCGCCTGGGGGGATCATAACTCAATTAGGATTAGGTGATGCCCCCATCGCCTAAATTAAGTACCCGTCAGCAATAGGACATGGCCCCATGTGTTTCATCGCTTGACACTCATGCTGTTATCCAGAGGGGAAAAAACACAACATTTTGGGCTCTATTCATAAAAAAGTTGTGGCGAGAAAACTCCTGGAGGGAAAATACCGCAGCGGTATTTTACACTTCTGGGTGGTCATTCAAAAAAATCTTGCCAGCTGCGATGCAAGAGCGGAGATCTCCCGCTGAAAGCTGGCGGTAAGCTGTCGGAAGGCATGCGGAAACACTTCAGCCGGCAGAGTCCCTCCGTGCACTGCTCTCTCTGGGAGGTCTGTCCCATTCACTTGTATGTAATCCGCAAAATCAGAGGAAGCGGTATTTCCCGTCCACATACCGCTTCCTCTAAACTTCATGAATGGCCATTTTGTTACTTTTTTCTAGATAAATCTAGAAAAACACTGGAGAGGGCGGAAATTTCTCGCTCTGCTGGGGGATTGTAGATTTTCATGCGGGAACAGCTTTTATGAATGCACACTTTGCTAAATGGACAGGAAAATCCGCTGTTTTGAGCGGAAAACTTGCGGTAACCTTTTATGAATAGAGCCCTTTGTGTCTGAGCATGACTCTATGGGGGGAGGGGCACTTCTTCACTGCCGGTACCAAATGCTAGCAAACTGATGTACAGGAGCAGCTCACAGGTGGCGAATTCACTGCCTTCAGCCTTCCATGTGAATAGGCCACAACTCTTATTAAAACAATTAGCGGCAGAACACAGTCCAGTGACAGGGTTTTTCAAAAGAGTTTGCTATTAGGTGGCTGCAGTTAACTCCAGCTTCAGATTTTTTTAAAAGCCCTCAGAAGACTGTACATTATGTCTCCAATCTCCAGAGCTCAGCCTTATTCTATCTACATGGCACTCCAGCTCCATACAGTAAAGCTGTGTACATACTTCAGATTGCTGTCACCTGGCAGGGATCCGGACACAATTGGCTGGGATCAGGGCTGTTCTGTCACACTGGGCTCTATTCACAATCACACATGCACAGTGTTCTCCCCAGAATTTTTTTCCAGCCTGGTGGCATGGAAGACTAGCCGGGTGGCATGAAAAAGTAGCCGGGTGGGGCAATATTAGAAATGCAGGGCCGGTGCTTCTGTGCGCAACCCTGCTTATAGTATAGGAGGAGTTGAGCCAATGGCAGCCAGTTGCCCATCAAAACTAGCCGGGTGAAGCACCCGGAAAAAAGAGCCTGGGGAGAACACTGCATGCAGTTAGGGATTTTTTACTTCTATATTTTTGGCAGTGATAATTTCAGCATTTTTTCCACATTCACTAAACATTTTCTGCATGTATTCTGCATGTGGGAACAAAATGGGGAAAACATGGTGGTAAACATGCGGGAAAAAATTGCATAAAAATTGTAAAAAACTATTATTAAAGTCCAGCAAACACAGTGCTCAAGGCTCCAGACTCCATTTAAAGTGAACCTCCGGACTAAAAATCGACTCGGCAGCACTGAAAAGGCCTGGTGTTTCTTTAACAGTTTCACAGCATCAGAACTTTGTTTATCTTTTACAAGCCTCATTTTTAGCTACACAGAAAAAAACTGCCCGGGCAGTTTTTCCCTTATGCTGTGCAAAGCATGATGGGATTTCTGATTTTGTTGTTCTCGTTCTGCTGTTTTGGTGCAATTTTTTTTTCTTACATTTTGAATTTGACGTTTTAAGCCTAGCACATGCAGCTGGGAGGGGTAATCAGGACACAGGATAGTTGGAACTGTGTCTCCTGCTCCTTGTCACCTCCTTTCAACCAAAAAGATGGCTGCCCCCATGACAAAGATGGCAGCCCCCATGAATCACAAACATTTGCCTGTTCTTTTAAAACAGGGTGGGTAAGAGATTATATTACCTATCTATTCTAATTAACATAACTAATGTAACTTGATGACAGTATGTTTGTTTAGGCTGAAGTTACCCTTTAAGTCAATGGAAAGCAAAATATATCACCAAGTACTTGTAGGTGATATAAAATCAGTAGTTAAGTCAGAAACAATGCACCCTTTTTCTTTGTGAATTTCGATTTTGTGTGGAAATTACTGACTTTTGCGGACATTTTTCCGCATCGTTTGTGCACTTTTACCACACTTTTTACACATGGGGGAAAACTGTGCATACAATTTTACACATGCGGTAAATGTTTTTTTTTCTTTAACAGTTGCAGCACCAGGGCTATTGGGGGAACTAATGGGAAAGGGGAGGGGGTGTTTAGAGGAGCCCTGTTTAGGTGTTTTTTTTCCGGTGAAATGCTGCACACGCACAGAGGTGCCACGCCAGTACAGATCACTGCTTGGTTGCTCCTGCTTGTAATTGTTTTTGCCTGAGGAAGCGGGCTTGTGTCCCGTGAAACGCGTTGCAAACTGTTTTTTTCATTTGGAGTACTAAATTGATTAAATTTGTTTTACCATACAAAGTGGTCCTTTGTTGCTTGTAGGGTTGGCAAGTCCACCATTGCCACCCGCAATTTTATGGTTTTTAAATTGGCACTATTTTTATTCTATTGGCGCCTCTGTTTTTTTCATTTACTTCATGTAGAGCTGTTTACTCTAATTTATATCCTTTATCACATATGTGTGCTGTGATTATTCTTTAAATAGCTTGCCTAACATCGCTCCATGCGCCAATCTCTGCATAGGATGGAGGGGGAAACTGTATAAGGTAGAGTGACCAGACGTCCCGGATTGCCCGGGACGCGTCCTGGATTCGGGGTCCCCTGTCCCAGGCAGCATGAGGTCCCGGGAAACGTCCCGCTTTCAGCAGCAGGTCGTCCCGGCCTCGGGACTCTGGCCACTCTATCCTCATGAACTGGCAGCGGCGTCTATAGACGCCATGCCAGTTCATTGCCTGCAGCCCCGCTCCAGCCTCCTTAGTCTTCCGGTGTCTGTTCCGACACCGGCAGGCGAGCAGGGCTACGGCAAGATGGCTGCCGAAGCCCTGTACTGGAGACTATTTGTGTCTCCAGTACAGGGCTGCAGGCGCCATCTTGCCGTAGCCCTGTCAGCGCGGGAGACGAGCAGGAGGAAGGTGGTCCCGGGAGCAGCGCGCCAGAGGCCGGAGACTTCTGCCAGGTGAGTAAATGCTTTCTTTTCCAGGTGAAATGTTTGCCCGCATTGCATTTCTTTTCTGGTGAAATGTTTGCCCGCATTGAGTTTCTTTTCTGTGAAATGTTTGCCCGCATTGCGTTTCTTTTCTGGTGAAATGTTTGCCCGCATTGTGTTTCTTTTCTAGTGAAATGTTTACCCGCATTGCGTTTAGTTTGTACTGACATGTTGCCCGCATTGCGTTTATTTTGTACTGACATCGTTGCCCGCATTGCGTTTATTTTGTACTGACATGTTTGCCCGCATTGCGTTTATTTTGTACTGACATGTTTGCCCGCATTGCGTTTATTTTCTGGTGAAATGTTTGCCCGCATTGCGTTTATTTTCTGGTGAAATGTTTGCCCGCATTGCGTTTTTATTTTCTGGTGAAATGTTTGCCCGCATTGCGTTTATTTTCTGGTGAAATGTTTGCCCGCATTGCATTTATTTTCTGGTGAAATGTTTGCCCGCATTGCGTTTATTTTCTGGTGAAATTTTTCCCCGCATTGCGTTTATTTTCTGGTGAAATGTTTGCCCGCATTGCGTTTATTTTGTACTGACATGTTGCCCACATTGCGTTTATTTTGTACTGACGTGTTTGCCCGCATTGCGTTTATTTTGTACTGACATGTTTGCCTGCATTGCGTTTATTTTGTACTGACATGTTGCCCGCATTGCATTTATTTTATACTGACATGTTGCCCGCATTGCGTTTATTTTGTGCTGACTTGTTGCCCATTGCGTTTATTTTCTGGTGTCCGGGGTAACTGTTACTGCATTTATTATTTAATGGTCATAGATGGCTATGTTTGCTGCTTTGTGGTTACGGTATACTATTAGCATCACACAGTTTCTGCACACCCATGATGCAAAGTCTTGTTTGTCCACATCATGGCGTAAACATTGCTTTCTTATGCCTCGCTGTTACATCATTACGTTAGCTCCGCCCATACAATGTCATGGCCACGCCCATTTTTCACAGCCAGTCTTCGTCGCTGCACGCTCCTCAGTCTTTCCCACTTTTCGCTGCGGCGCAAAAGTGGACCCAAAAAAGTCTGGTCACTCTATATAAGGGAGGGGCGTGGTTTTGAAAAATGGGGGCGTGGTTAAATGTGTGGTAGGGGCATGTCTTAGTGTCCCTTTTTCCTGGCTCCAAAAGTTAGGAGGTATGCGATCAGCGTGCGCACAACTCAGGGGGCGTGCATGCGCAGTAGCTGCAGAGACTGACGGCGACTGCCTAGGTTTGCAGGGGCTGCCGCTGCTGGCCGACCTTGTGGGCACAGTATGAGTCCAGGGAGCTAGAAGAAGCCCCACCTAAGTTAAAGGTTTTTCTGTTTTTTTAAGCCTGAAGTTTCCCTTCAATTTGGCCTAGCTCATTACAAAGCTTTGTGCTTTTTGCATTGAGTTCTGGTTCACCATGAGCTTGCTGGGAAATAGGTAACACTGCAATTTGCAAGAAAAATACATCTCATTCATCATCCCTTGATTAGAACACAAAACATGTTCAGATACAATTACTCTATTTTGCATTCTTATTGCCACCATCTGACACCAGTAACGCTAGATGGAAACTTTAGTAACAGTAGGTATAGGTATGAATTGAAATTAAATAAATAGGCACAAATGCATACCTAAACGGTGCTGTTCCCTCACCCAAAATGGCTATCAAAGCCGCATGCCAGTAGTCTCAACGCTTCGACACGTAATACGTCTGAGTACGCGCAGGCACGCCAGCCCCTGATGAACTGACGGGTAGAACCTTTACTTCCTTTTGCTCGCCATCCGCCACCCTGGAGAGGTGAGGTTGCGGGGCTCTTGGGCCCAAATCTAGTCAATATTCCCCGTATGTTTCTCCCGACACTAATACCCCGCCCTATCTCCTCTCTCCCTGCAGAATAATGCCAGCCAAGGGACCCCTGCAGTCCGTGCAGGTTTTCGGGCGGAAGGTGAGTGCTTGCTCCCGCGTGTCTGGCCGCAGCGTGTTGTGCTGGGAGCCGGTGTCCGCAGTGATCTCACTCTGCACGCTGCGTCTCCTCCATCACACGGCTGCTGCTGATCTGATCACTTCCTCCGTCTGCCACCTGAGTGCTTCTTTCCTCTCCTGGCCCAGCTGTGGGTCAGTGGTAGATATGTGTGTGATGCCAGTCTCCCTGTACCGCTGAGAACTACTACTACTGAGTGCTTCCAAAATGCCTCCTGTTAGGTCTTTGACCCAACAGACTAGTTATTGCACCGCTAGGTACTGTATGAACAGGCCTAAATAGGAGCCATGTGTTTCACATTGCCCTGATGCAGGTGATGCAAGATTCCGTGCGAGTTTAGTTTAGGGGACCCAGCAGTAAACCTCATAGGGAACAATTCTCCAATCACAGTATCCAAAGTTGTGATTGGCTAATTAGTGCAGGCATAGTTTACTACAACCTATTGGAAGCCTAGCAGTTCAAGAGGGGACTATCCACCCAATCATGTTAGCTGAATTTCCCTGTGTGTTTCCAGCTGGGTACCCTAAAGTAGACTAGTGCCCACAATTCTAGGTAATAAGATTTGAAAACTACTGATTAAGTTCACAACTGTTTGATTGAAAATGTGGTGTATGCATTTTCTCAGACTCATTCCCAATGTGTAAAAATTATGGTGGTAATTACACTAACCTGGGGCTTCCACCAGCCCCATGAGGTGCGTGGGCTTCCTCTCTGGCCACTCTGTTGTTTGTATTCCCCCCCAGGTAATGCAGCTAGTTGTGTGCTTCTGTACGTTTTCGTAGTCAGCATTTTGTGCATGCGCAGAATGCTCCCACCTGCGAAGGCGCAACAGGGTTGCAGGTGTGTCCAAGCCACACATGTGTAGAAGAGTGCTGCCAACAAAGGAGCACCTGCACTTTATGGTACTGGAGGAAGCCCCAGGTAAGTATAAATACCCCCATATTTGTAATCTTAGGTTCCCTTTAACTACACGTGAAAACTTATATTAGATATCAACAAGCCCATTGTTTTTTAATGTGCTGACAGTTTTTAATATGTTAATGTCAAGGAGAGAAAAAGCATCGGCACTGCTTCAGTTGCTTTATTCAAAATAGGTAATCACAAAGTGCTAGCGCGAAGCGGCCGTAAGGCTCCTCAGCCCCTGCACCCAACACACTTTTTTGCAGCAAACTCCGGTATGTGTTCCACATGTTGTTAATGTACGCATGCACGCAGCACTTTGTGATCACCTATTTTGAATAGAGCAACTGAAGCAGTGCCAGTGCTTTTTCTCTCCTTGACATATAGATCACCCCGCGACCTGAGCACGCTTTAATTGTTGCCAGACTACCGGAAAACTGCGTTTCAAACCCTCCCCCTCCATGGGAACCATTTAGGCTGCAGTGTCAGCACTCTTGCTCTTTCTCTGTGACACATGTAAGTTTGAATATGTTTCCACATTGCAGAATCTGGCTAGTGTGACTCCTACCTAAATATTTCACAACTACTAAAAGGAACATTATCAAAAACCAAGTGTTCTAAAATTACAGTGTACAAATGTCTAAGTAGCTATGTAAGCATTTCCTATTTTTAATGTTAAATATCAGGCATTAGCTGTACTTTGTTGTGTTAACCACTTAACGACCAGCTAACGCCCATAGGCGTCAGCGGGTCTTAAGTGGGTTTTCCATGTCAGTTTACGGAGGGTGTCTCCGTGAACAGCCGGAGAGCCACCGATCGCGGCTCGCCGGCAAAATGTAAACGCGGGGAAGAAATCCCCGCTGTTTACATCATACGGCGCTGCTGCGCAGCAGCGCCGTAGGGCAGATCGGCGATCCCCGGCCAGAGCGTCGTTTGATAGGCTCAAGCCTATCATACAATGCGCAGGACGGATATCTGTCCTGCGCACTTCACAGCCAGAGCGAGAGGGCGGAAGGGGTAGGGAGGGGGCGGAAAACGCTGCGGAGGAGGGCTTTGAGGAGCCCCCCCCCCCCCGCTCGGCCACACAGAGCGGCGGCGATCAGACCCCCCCCCCCAGCTGGTCATCCCCCTAGTGGGGAAAAAAAGGGGGGGGGGGAGTCTGATCGCCCTGCTGTATTCACGATCTGTGCTGCGGGCTGCAGAGCCCACGCAGCACAGATCTCTAAAACACAGCCCGGTCCTTAAGTGGTTTGTTTTTTTTTTGTTTTTTTTTAAGCTGTATTCAAATCATAAGCAGCAGCCTATTGATTTCAAAAGGCTGTGATTCTGAATTCTCAGGGCTGGTTCACACTAGAGCGATTCTTCAGCTCTTTGCTGATCGCCAGTGATCAGCTAAGCGCTGCTACAACGTATCCCTATGGATACATTCACACTGCAGCGTTTGCAATTTTGAGTAATCGCAAACTCGATGTATGCAGCGTTTTGGGGGTGATTGCTCTGTGATGCTCATTCTATTGTACAGTAATCACAAGCGCAAAATTTCAGTTAAAATCTGAATTGCGGAGCCGATCGTGGGCTAGTGGCGCTCCAAGCACCGAGTGTCAACTAGCCGTCATGCAGGGAATTGCTCTGAATTGACCCTAGTGGAAATAAAGCCTTGTGCACACGCTAGATGATTCTCCTCTGAGGAATTGTGTACAGCAGTCTTTGATCTGTCAGCAAGAGACCCTGCTTCATTTTGTGAGAGTCCCGGCTGATGCTATTTTTCTCCTTTAACCCTCCAACTGTCAGCTCTTCTTCTAAGCAACAGAATCTTCATATCTCTCTAAGTGCCTCAACCTTCAAGCAAGAAGTAGCGCTTTTCAGCGCTACTAGATTTGGGTGCAGCCAGTGCCGCCATAGACTATACAGGGATTCAGTCTACAGGTGAGGGAGACGGGGGGGGGGGGGGGGGGGGGGTCTGATCCCCCTCCCCGTCGCTGTGCCCAATACCCCCTTCGCCGCGGGTCCGCTAGTGCCTTGTAAGCTTATAAGCCAACATCGTGTCTGTACAGAACTCGGCCCCAAACTGTCACCTGAAGCATTGAGTCCAGGTCCCTGCAGGGGTCTGCTGATGTGGCCTCTTGTTCAGCAGTCGACATCATCTCTGCAGAGATTTCTCCCCACCATAACACCCCCTGCCCCACCTGCATGCCTTTATTCACGAACACTTTGAAAATGCTACAGGCAGTGCATCTGTGGTTTACATATAAAGACAAGACACTAAGCATTTATATTGTGCTTTTCTCCTTGCGGAGTCAGTGCCAGAGCTGCAGCCACTAGGTCCGCTCGGCAGTGTAAGGGAGTCTTGTGTCCTTACTGTAAAGGTGCAGGCTTACTGAACTGGAAGAGCCGAGATTGAAATCCAGGTCTACTGCGTCAAGACGCAGAGCCCTTAACCAGTACACTATCCAGCCACTAAAAATGCATATAAATCTCAAGTGCGGTAGTGGAATCACCCTAATAGAGTTCCACTGTCCTAGTGGGTCCTTGCCCTCAGTGCTCTTTCACACAAACTGCTGACAGCAGAACCCTTACTGCTCAGACACACTAGGCGCTTTTCTGAATGCTTACGATTGATTAGCACTTGTTAAAAATCACTCCCATTCACTTTCATTAAAATCGTGGTAAAATCGTTTTTACGTGTACTAGTTTGCAGCGTTTTCTACTGCGCTTTTAATGAATTTAAATGGATGCGGTTTTTTTTAAAGTGCTAATCGATAGCAAATGCTTAGAAAGTGCTTATAGTGTGTCTGAACCCTTAAAGTGAACACAAGGTGAGGGTGCTATGGAGGCTGCCATATTATTATTATTTTTGTTTGTGTGTTTTTTTCAGGGCTGTGGAGTCGGAGTCGGGCAATTTTGGGTGCCTGGAGTCGGAGTCGGGAAAAAATGCACCGACTCCGACTCCTAATGAATTTGTAACTGTAATTAAAAGAGAAAATATGATAAAATGTTCTATTTCTCAGATAATAGTCATTAAAAATAATGTATATATACAGTAATAGCTATGCTTAGTCCACAAAAATAAAACAAACCAATCAAAATTAGTTAGTTGTGCTGCTTCAATAAAGCAGTCCCCGTATTTTTAAGGTCAGATATACATATCTGATTGTGACTGTATATATGATGTGTACACAGGAATCTCTTATATATACTAAATAACATCTATGCTGTAAGAATAAAGCCTGATGTGTAGCTGTGTCACTAATAGAGATGGTCAACGAGATGGAAATAATTCTGCATTGATGCTGATTTATGCAAATGTATGCACTCCCTTTGCTGATGAAATCAAATAATTTGATGTGTTATTAAAATTTGGTTTGGTGACTACAAATTAAAGGGTAACTGAGACGGATGAAAAGTAAAGTTTTATACATACCTGGGGCTTCCTCCAGCCCCCTTCAGGCTAATCAGTGCCTCGCTGTCCTCCACCACCCGGATCTTCTGCTATGAGTCCTGGTAATTCAGCCAGTCAGCGCTGTCCGGCCGCATGCCGCTCCCACAGCCAGGAGCATTCTGCACCTGCGCAATAGTGCTGCACAGGTGTAGTATGCTCCTGGCGGCGGAGTGTGTGCATGCGCACTACGCCTGACTGGCTCAAGTACCTGGACTCATAGCAGAAGATCCAGGTGGTGGAGGAGGACAACGAGGGACTGATTATCCTGAAGGCAGCTGGAGGAAGCCCCAGGTATGTATAAAACTTTAATTTCATCTGTCTCAGGTTTACTTTGTTACACAGTAGTACTATACTCTACATATGCACTCCCCACAGAGCTACAGGGAATCCACTGAGAATGCTGTGCACATTGAACATAGAGGTGTTGTCTGTTTACAATCTCCTCATTCCCCTGCAGAGTACCTGCACATCATTCTTACATGTACCCACACTTACATTGCCTAGGGCCTGATAGATGTTCTTTGTTCCGGTTTGTACCTTTTACAAGTACTCTTACCAAGGACTAGTTTTAGTCTAAAGGGAATAAATATAGTAGTCTACATATCCTTCTCACTTCAGTTGTCTTGTAAAATTCCTAAGCGTTGGCAGTTAAGAGACGAATTTCATGTTACATACTTTTAATCAACAAAATTGTAATATGCAAATTAGAGGAGTCGGAGTCGGTGGAATCCTAAACTGAGGAGTCGGAGTCGGTGGATTTTTGGACCGACTCCACAGCCCTGGTTCTTTTTTAGCAATACCTGTTGCCTGGCAGTCCTGCTAATCCTTTACTTTCTGCCATAGACCCTGAACAAGCATATGCAGATCAGGTGTTTCTGACAATATTGTCAGATCTGACAAGATCAGCTGCATGCTTTTTTTTCTGGTGTTATTCTGACACTACTGCAGCCAAATAGACCAGCAGGGCTGCCAGGCAACTGGTATGGTTTAAAAGGAAACAAATATGGCAGCCTCCATATCACACTCGCCTCGGGTTCATTTTAACAGCTCCTTAGCCACTCCTTTGTAATTGCTGGCCGTTTGCAGATAGCTGCAAGCATCCAGCACAGGCAGTGGTCTCTTGCATGCATAATTGAGTTGTTTACATTTGGTAATAAGTCTTCCTTGAAGACTCTAAAAATATATCCATCACAGAATTTCTTGTATGCAATTAATTTGCTTTATTGCCATTTTTTCTTTCAGAAAACAGCAACTGCTGTTGCCCACTGCAAAAGAGGAAATGGGCTCATTAAAGTTAATGGAAGACCCCTGGAGATGATTGAGCCTGCAACTCTGCAGTACAAGGTATACTTCATGCTTTAGTTGTCTGCTAGAATAATGCAAAGCACTTGGTGTGATTGTAGTTTGAAAAAGAGAAAATAATTTTAGATTCTCAGTGTTCTCCCTAGAATTTTTTTTCCAGCCGGATGGCATGAAAAAATAGTCGGGTGGGCGCAATGGGAGAATGCAGGGCCTGTACAACTCTGCCTACAGCATAAGAGGAGGTGAGCCGATGACAGCTGGGTGCTCACCAAAATTAGCCGGGTGGAGCACCTGGCTAAAAGAGCCTGGGGAGAACACTGATTCTTTTTAATTGTTTCTACTGAGTGGAATTTTTTTCTCAGAATCTCAATATAAAGTGAAGACTGTAACACTGAGATAATTGCTTCTGTTCAAAGTTACATTAATGATTTCTATTTCACTAGCATCTTCTGTGGTGCTGCACCTAGATTAGAGAGAGAGTGAGATAGTCGCATAACAGCGTTTTACCCAATAGCTGATGCTTTTAGAAGTGGCACGTATAAGCTTGTGCTCAGCAGACATCCTACACAATTCCTATTCGCCAATCATGACCAGCATTGGAGAATACCCTGTCACTGCTGCTTTTTTAACCAACATCACGTGTTAAGGGACAATACATGATACTATTATAGTGCTCGAGTTCCATCAGCTGCAGATAGGTTTTATCTGACCACTGAATTATTCAGTTAAAATGAACAAAGCAGTAGTTTATTTCCTCAAAACCTAGAGCTCAGATATTTGACAGATGCCGTTCATGTGTTTTGCTGTGTAAGAAAACATGCAGCTTCTAATGTGCCTTATTCACCTGTATAGCTCCTGGAGCCAGTTCTCCTGTTGGGCAAGGAGCGATTTGCCGGTGTTGACATCAGAGTCCGTGTGAAGGGTGGTGGACATGTTGCTCAAGTTTACGGTAAGGAGATTTTAAGTTCTTCACTGAACAGAATTAGTTTTTGGAAGTCTGCTTGGATGCGTGCATGTCCTTGCCATACTGTAACATATGCCCTTTTTCTTACAGCAATCCGTCAGGCGATCTCCAAGTCATTGGTGGCTTATTACCAGAAATGTAAGTGGTTTTGTGTTTATCGATTTTATATATCAAGAGAACTATATTGAAGAAAAACTCTTAATTTTTATGGCTTGAATTGAGTGCAATTGATGTGTTCAAATTAATAAGATGTATAAAATTGATTTCTGTCACAATTGATCTCGACTAAAATTTTCCTTGGTCCCAGGTAGCATGTGTTTCTTAATTGGGTCAGGAGCTTCATTTTACTAGCAGCAAAGCTATAGTTATCAACTTATTAAACTTTGGTATAGGTGTACTTTTGGTCTGAGAATGTTTGTCACTTCTCCACTTAAGTTCACAGAAATTGATGTCACGGTATGCACACAGATTTTGATGCAGTTTTTTATTTTGTCATCCACAAGGGGAATAAATGTGAGAATGCTGCTTCTTCACCTATCAAGGACAAGAAGCAAAAAAGATTTAGGCCTCATTCACAGTGGGACGTTGCGTTTGTAAAAGTCACAATGCAGCATCGCAATGCAAAAAAAGGGGTAGTGCACATTAACGCTGCATTATTGTTGCATACAGTAGGTACAGTAAAGCGTACAGGCAATGAAGTGTGCTTTCATGTACCTGCTAACGTGTGCATTTAGAGGTAACTCACTGCAAGCAGTGGGTTACCATAACTCTACATGTTACAATGTGCGACATTAGCATCACTGTAAACATCCCATAGGATTAGCATTGCAGCTGCGTTATGAGTGAATAACGCAGCTCCGCAACGTTCCACTGTGAGTGAGGCCTAAAGGCCCTTTTCCACTATTTTCCCTCAGTGCTTTCCGGTCCCTCTTAGATGAGATGTAGTAAGATTGGTCCCGCTACATGTTAGCTTGTATGGTGTGCACTCCCAACTTTGACAGGTGATGAGATGAAGTGATTGTAGGGTTTATGATGGCTTTGAGGACCCAGAAGCACGTGCCATGGTACCTGTGCCCATGGAAGACAAGTCAGGAGAATGTAAACCGATTTGAGTTTGCAGAACTCTAGTCGATAGGCTTAGCTGACCTATAAAGACAAATGGACACTAATCACCACCATAGGTCCACATTTTATTTTTAGACTGTAGTGGTAGAAATGTTTTCATATTTTTCAGGACACTAAATACTCAAATGGCTGGAATCCCACTAGAGCGATAATTTATTTATTTTTCTTTATACATTTAGAGAGAGATTCAAAACACTAGCGATTTCCCTAAGCACTCATCTAACGGTAGTGGATGGGCCAAATTCCAGTGGAGAGTTTACTAAAATCGCAAACGCCGGACATGCAGCATTTTTAGCATTAGCGTTTCTGTAATGTAAAGTATATAAACGCTGACATAATCACTTGTCAAAACCTACACAGAGCGATTTTGCTAGCGGTTTTTAAATTACTGCACACTGTAAGAAAAAATTAAAATTAATTGAAAGGACCAATCAGAATTAAAAACACTAATCGCTATACAATTGTTGTAAAAACGCTTACATTTTTAAAAATCTCTACCAAAATCGCTAGAAAACGCTCATGAAATCACTTACAAAACGCTCATTAAAAATGCTAGCGATTGTGATAGCGTTTTGTTGTGAGTTCCAGGCCAAAAGAAGCTTGGAAAATCTAAGCTATTGACTTTGGTATATGGGGAAAATTGAATTCTTGTACACCTCTCTGCCATGGCTGTGTTCTAGTACACCACTCGTCATGGCTGTATTAATGATGCAGCCACTAATCACATCTGCGTTTGCCAACGGAACCGGCCGTACAGTTTTTGGTCCGTTCCTCTGAATGGACTAAAAAAATGCTGATTTTCCATACCGGTTTTCTCACCGGAAGGAGAATGGAAGGTTTTGCAGCTACATAGTAACAAATAGAAAACTGACAGTTTACAGCAGACTGGCTGTAAAAATGGACTTTTTTTTTTTTCTTTCCCTGATGGCCGGCTCTGCAAAAAACGCTAATGTGAACCAGCCTAAGGCTAGTTAGTGTCCGTAATAGTGGCAGTAATTATCTGAAAGGTTGTGCACTATTCCATCTTCCTATGGGGGGATTCTTAGTATTTCCCTTTACTCATTACAAAAGCAGTGCTTGAAAAGGATCTAGACCAAGATGCGTTACACCCTCCCTCCCCACTCATTTGCACACTATTTCCCAGTTGGACTGAGCAATTGCCTTTTCACTAGTCTAAAGGTGCCCATTAACAATACAATTTTTCACTAAATGCGATCTTTAGATGCGATTTGAACAGAAGGCAATTATCTATTTCTTTCTTCAAATGCAATCATAAAATCCAACTTTCGGAACAATTGTATCCTATTCATCAATTGACCAACAAATTGCTCCTTATCAAATGGTGAATTTTCTATAAAATTCGATCATAACAATTGCATTTGGTGAAAAAATTGTACCATTAAAGGTGCCCATACACTCGTCAGATTGGCAGCAGATAGATCATCAGATGCATTTCTTATCTATCTGATGCGTTTTTAGAACATTTTTTACCAGGATAGAATTCCAATAGATTTCAGTTTGAAATCTATTGAAATTCGATCTGATGGCATTTTTTTGCCATCAGATTTCCATTAAGGCCAATGCAAACTGATAAGCAATCTCATCAGATCGACCTAAATTTTCCACCCTGCAAGTTCGATGGAAATCGATCGAAATCGGCCGTCGATCGGTCGATTGGCCAACCGATTTGCAAGCCAGAAAATCGGCTGAGTGTATGGGCTGCTTAAGGTGCACTTTAAAACCTCAGATTTTTACAACCTACTGTTAGGCCCCTAACCAACTGGCAGTTCATTACGAAGCCATTTCTAAGCGCGTGTGATGTGAGAAAGTCTTGCTAATGTAATGCTATGGGTGTGATCCCACTTGAGCAATGTGATTTAAAAAAAAAAAAAAAAAAAATCTCCCATAGCATTGTATTAGCAAGAGCTTTTTAAATCACTAGCACTTAGAAAAGGCTACTAGTGTGTTTTAGCCCTAAGTGACAGACATAGGAAAATTTTTAATTTATAGTGCATTTTATTCTGGAGCATATTTTCACTTTATAAGTATACGTACATGTTTTCTACGTTTTACAATTTGTTTTTCTTATTATTTTGTCAACTGATCCCTCCATAAGAGGTGAAAAGGCTCTTGGTTTCATTGTATTGCTGTAGTAAATGAACTTGGTGAAAACCTTTTTTTTTCTGGCTGTATTACAATAGAAGTGATTATGTATTGGGAAATTTATACCGTTAGATATTCTTATCTAATAGTTAAGCTATCATTCCATAGTGTGAAAGCAAGAACATTTGTAAAAAGGGATTGTCTGCTGTTTTGTTAACTATTCAGCCTGAAACCTTACCCTGCAGTGCAAGCACTTCAATCTATTCATAAATGTTTCTGCTGTAATAAATCTGATCTCAAGTCAACCTGGCTTTATTTTTGCAATCGCCAACGAGAAGGACGATTGTCATCACCCCTCCCACATTCCTGCTCCTCAGTGATTGGTTGAGGGCAGTTCAGTGAGCTGCTGAAATACGATCTATGGTGTGCTTATGTGTTTACAAAGCAAGCTAGCTAGGACAATGCAGTTTCTAGGAGATAAAAAACGTAAAGGAGGAAATGGCATCAGGATTGGCTTCAGTCAGAGGGAATGAAGATGGAAACTGCCAAGAATAGTTTTCATTCTATACAATAAAACCTAACTGTCCCTGCATCATCTTTCCCTGTCTGTCCGTCCAAAGCTCTTTTTTTTTTTGTACTGCGCATGTGCGCAGTACAGACTGCCATTGGGACGGGAGGTGTGGCCAGGGAGCAGGGCGTCGGGGTTGCGCGTGGGGACGGGCTGCCCTCACTGGCTGGCGGTGGTGGGGTTATCACTACCTAGAGCCTTTTTTTTTTTTAAACGGGCTTAGGTAGACTAGTTTACTGTATAAAATACACAAGTAGTTATCTTCCATTTCTGATTATTTATTTTCCTGGTATTAGTATAGTAGTCCCTGCTGCTTTAATAGTAATGAAGAAAATTGATGCTCCTATTAACTTAGTTTTCTTTATTTCAGATGTTGATGAAGCCTCCAAGAAGGAAATTAAAGACATTTTGATTCAATATGACAGGACTCTCCTAGTTGCAGATCCTCGTCGTTGCGAGTCTAAGAAGTTTGGTGGACCTGGTGCTCGTGCTCGCTACCAGAAGTCCTACCGTTAAAACTTTTCATTTTCCTTCAATAAACTTGAGAAAAGCCCATGTTTTTGTCTTCACTTTTTAATAGTTTTACACATGGTTAATTGCCCACATCTGTGTTACTGTTTTGTGTTCTGGTAGTTGGGCTTGCTTTGAAAGAAAGAATTGAAAGTATGTAAGACTAGCCATGCTGTTGTGAAATGGCATCTAAATTCCCCTGCCATGCCAATGTGCAGCAATCGGGATTCTGATGCGATTATCATAGGCTAATTGACATAGTCATTCTGCTACTGAATTTGTGTTGGAAACTCACTGAATCCGCCCAAGTGGAAACGGCATAAGCTAGATACCAGTAATACATTTATTATTTATTTGTATTGTGGAACAGTGTATGGCATGCCTCAGCTTCATACAGTGCAAATCCACCCCCCCCCCCCAAAAAAAAAAACTCCATACAGTGTGAACATGTCAACACTGAAGCACAGCACACTGGGTATGCTTCCTGTTCCAGCTGGGTCTGTCAGTGTGTACTACAGTGTGTTGGAACTTACCGATTCCCAAATTAAATATGCCCATGATTTCACAAGAAAATGTTTCCTAAGGACCCCTCTTCCACTATATGCAGATTTGCATTGTTAGTTATTCGCATGTGAGTGCATGTAACATGGCTTGCCGTCTAGATTGCACTTCATTGCGAATCTGGATTGCATGCCGCAGGTTTATGCAGCATGCAGCCAAATCCTAAGCCGTGCCATTCTGGCTGCTTTTATGCAGCAGAATGGGAGCCGCATCCAAAGCGTAAATGGCCGTGGCTCTCGGTGGAAATAAGCCCTTATTTCTATACCTTATCCTGTTTAAATGTGGTGAACAGGAGAAGGCAGACTTGTGATTGCTTCCAATTTGACAAATTGTCAAATTGCTTGGAATACACCATGAGGTTTTTTTTTTAGATAGATGGCTCGATAATTTCCAACAGGTCCAATCTGATTTAGATTGTTTTTCCGTCCGATTTTTCTCATAGAAGTGAGTGGAAATTGATCTGAAATTCGATCAGACAGTGAATTTGCTGAGAAAAATCATATATTCACAGCATAACAGCAGCTTCTAGTGAAAATGCATCAAGCCTTTTCACTGTATTGTGCATTGACTTTACCATGCTGACGTTGCTGTAGTTGGTGTAAAGGTATGTTGCCCCCACTCCCTCCTAAGTTCCTTTATTTTTGTCCAATTAAGACTGAACACCCAAATCACCAGCTAGCAATAATTTGCCAAAAATGACTAGCTAATAAAGAAGTTGGGTGCTATATAACGAAGATGCAGCCCACGTCTGACGCTAGCCTTTTGGCAAAGGCTACTCAAATGATAAAACAGGTCTCCCAGCAGGTATATTTACAAAGACTGGGACCCACATGCAATTCACTTTTTCTCCTGGGGATAATTTTTCATATTCTACACTATTTTCAGCATCTTGCTATTGAAAAAGTACTATCAAAACTATGTATTTTCTGGTTGTAAGACATCTTGACAAGTCTGAAAATCACTTGGGAGAAAAAGTTAATTGCTTATGGGCTTTGGTGTTTGGCTTCATTTCTAGTCTAGTCAAAATTTGCACTTAAAAAAAAAATCACACTGTTTTCCAAACCACTGCAGACCTCACAAGCAAGATGCTGCACCCATGGGGGCAATTTTTTTTTTTTTTTAATCCTCTCTAATTTTACTAAATGCTCTTCAATGAAATGTAACAGATTTGCTTGTTTTGAAATAGTTGATGCTTGGCAAAGACCCTGCTTAAAACTCTTCCAGCACACACTAAGGTGCCAGAAGGATTCTATACCATTGTTAGCCACTCTGTGGGAGATTACTTTTGTCACATGTCAAATTAATTAAACATCTATCATATTCTTCTCATGGTTCAGAATTATAACGGAGTTTAGTACAGTGTATGTGGCATAGTTGTACTGCACCACTTGCTCTGGAGTTAGAAGAACTTGTGAAAATAATGTAATGAAAAAAGTGCTTAATTTTTGCAGTAATTTAGTCCATGTTTGCCCATTGTAAAATCTTTCCTCTCCCTGATTTTTGTATTCATCACATGGCAACGTTTGCTGGCAGGTGATGTCTGTGGAAAGAGATGAAGCATTTTGGCAGTTAGAAACAGCTGTTTTTCACCATGCAGCAAGGCTCCCACAGTGTAATGTCACACCATGGTCCAGACTTCACACTGTGGGAGGGGTTTCACCACAATATCAACAACAAATAACATTTGTAAGGTGATTCCCCCCCCCAGTAGGACACAAAGCGCATAATCTTGGCTCAGACCAATAATTGGTTGATTGGTAAGTCGTGGAACAGGGGAAGAATTCTACAAGTCTGGAAATGCCAACCTAAACGGTTGGTTTTTCAGTCAGCCATACAGAACCTCCTGATGATCAGTTTGAGAAAAGGAAAATATTTCTTATTGGAAAGGGGGTATCACCTACTGATTGGGAAGAGGTTCAATCCTTGGTTACAGTTTAAAGAGGAGCTGTCAGCCATACTATCTCATAAAAAAAGAGAAAATCCTTTTTAGCATTTCTCATTTTAACTGTTACACTAAGGCTGCTTTCACAGTGGGACGTTACAGGCGCACGTTAGTGCAGCCTGTAACGCAGCCCAACTCACAGTAATGAAAAATCAATGTGCTGTTCACAGTGCCCGCGTTGCGTTACATTGTAACGCTACACGTTGAATGAAAGTGCAGCATGCTGTGCATTATACTGGGCTTTAGCTGTGTTAGACTGCTTGCACATGCACAGTGACTAGCCACATGGCTAATTAATAATCACTGCACTGTACTGACCTAACCTGTACTCATAGTGTTGTCAGGATCATGAATGAATAGTTCATTTGATCCAGATCTTTTTTTTGAGTCTAATCATCCGGATCATCACAATGAATGATTCGGTTCACAGTGGATGTCTGTCTGGAAGAAACAAGAACATACAGAATGTACAGTGCAGGGAAAGTTGTGTCCTGCTAGTTATTTCACCCCCAGTCTGCTTCCCTAGTAAAATGATTCGGTTCAAAGATCCAGATCTTTTCAATGATCCGATTCGAATCATCCGAATCCTTGAAAAGATCCGGACTTCCCATCACTATCCTAGAGGAATACTTAAGTCTAGCAAAAAAAATGACTTACTCACCTGGGGCTCCCCTCAGCCCCCTGCAGCTGAACGGTGCCCTCGCTGTGTCCCTCCGATGCACCAGGACTTGCCGGCGGCCACTTCCGGTTTGGCCGTCACCGGCCGACAGGCCGGGAACGCGGCTGATTACCCGCGTCCCCAGACGCATTAGCGCCCTCTATAATACTATTGCGTCCGGGGACTCGGATAATCAGCCGCGTTCCCAGCCTGTCGGCCGGTGACTTCTGGTGCATCGGAGGGACACGGCGAGGGCACCATTCAGCTGCAGGGGGCTGAGGAGAGCCCCAGGTGAGTAAAAGTCATTTTTTTCTTGCCAGACTTAAGTATTCCTTTAATGTCCACTAAAACGCAACATCTTGGTGTGAAAGAGGCTTTAATCAGTTGGTATTTATTTTTTTCTTCTCCATAGCAGTGCATTGTGAAAAAGATTTCAGTTAAAAAGCATTTAACCTCCTTGGCGTTAATGACGAGCTCAGGCCCCGCTGGGCCGATTTTGACAATTTTTTTTAAAAACACGCAGCAAGCACTTTGCTTGCTGTGTGTTTACATCGATCGCCGCCAATGCGCCACTACCCGCCGCGTTATAGGCCCCCCCGAGACCCTGTGCTCAGCCTGGCCAATCAGTGCCAGGCAGCGCTGAGGGGTGGATTGGGACTCCTGATGATGTCACGGCGTCGATGACATCATCACGGTTGTCGTAATGGCGACGGGGGAAGATGCGGCGATCGGAAGGGTGGGAGGGACGCCACATGGAGGGGGGAATCATGTAGCTAGCGCTAGGCTAGCTACCGGTACATGATTTAAAAAAAAAAATAGTGCTGCGCTCCCACCCTGGCGTATTTAATAGAACGCCAGGGTGGTTACATAGGAACTCCAGTGAAAATTGCGTCAAAAAGTGCTTCATTTTTACAATAATTATGTATAAATGATTTAGTCAGTGTTTGCCCATTTTTAAAGCTTTCCTCTCCTTGATTTATATTCTGACATTTATTACGTGGTGACATTTTTACTGCTGGCAGGTGATGTCACTGGAAGTACCTGCTGCTTTCTTTTTTGGCAGTTTGAAACCACTGTAAACAACGATTTTCCACAATGCAGCAAGGTTCACAAACAGGACAATGGTACAGTCTCCTGTGGGAGGGGCTTCACCATAATATGAGCTATACGGAGCCCCCGGCTTAACCACAATATGAGCCATACAGAGCCCCCTGATGATCCATTGGTGAAAAAGGAATAGATTTCTCATGTAAATAGGGGGTATCAGCTACTGATTGGGATGAAGTTCAGTTCTTGGTCACGGTTTCTCTTTAAGTGTGAAACGTGCCATAGGAAAACATGGGAATTACTTTTGAAAATCAGTTGACCTTTCAGTTATAATTGAGAGCAACTGATTAAAAACGGGGCCTTAAGGCTTATACACACATCAGACTATAGTCTTTGGAAAATGAAAGATCACAGACCAATCTTGCCACCCTTCATGTAGTATGAGAGCCATACTCTACACAGTCTTTTCTATGGAGCTGAACTCCACATCAGAAAAAAAAAATCTGTGCAAGATGCTGCACACACAGATTCTGTACAGACACAAAAGATCAGTATCTGCAAAAGATCTGTTACTGCCAAAAATCCATTCCTGCAAATTGCAATGATAGTCTATGAGATCTGCAGATCATCATACACACATGATTTAACTGACATTTATCTGCAGATCAGATCCACCAGGATGGATTTTCAGATCTTCGGATGATTGCTTGATCTGCAGATGAATGTCAGTTAAATCATGTGTGTATGATGATCTGCAGATCTCATAGACTATCATTGCAATTTGCAGGAATGGATTTTTGGCAGGAACAGGTCTTTTGCAGATACTGATCTTTTGTGTCTGTACAGCATCTGTGTGTGCAGCATCTTGCAAAGATTTTTTTCTGATGTGAAGTTCAGCTCCATAGAAAAGACTGTGTAGAGTATGGCTCTCATACTACATGAAGGGTGGTAAGATTGGTCTGTGATCTTTCATTTTCCAAAGACTATAGTCTGATGTGTGTATGCACCTTTACTCTCCTCTGCCTGATTGTGTATGCATAGCCCGCCCTTCACTATAGAAAGTGCATTGTCTCGGCATGAGAAATATTGGCCAATCAGGAACAGAGGTGTGGGAGGGGAAAACAGGATGGAAAGTGGCTGCAGCCAATCAGGCTGCATTAGTTAAGTCTGAGGGGAAGTAGAGAAGCAGAAAATGATAACCCAGCATGCCCCGCAACTTCCTTTGTGTGTACTAAATAAGAGTCAGGTAAACTGGGGAATGCTCATTTTATCAACAAGAAAAGTAATAGTGATTTTAACTTTTGGATTCCCTGGTTAGCATCCTTACTACTTGTTTACCAGATAAAAATAAAGAATTGATTTTATGCCTGACAGGCTTTTAGGCTAGATTTCCATTTGTGTGAAAACGGACCGATTTCCCGGCCACGAATTCGGATGGAATTTGGCAGCCTATAGAACTCTATGAAGAGCATCCAAATTCGTGGCCGGGGGAAAATGTGAGGCCCTGCAGCATAAATGCACGTGTCACTGTCCGAATCCCATAGCCGTGCATAGCACGACTAGAGAGATTCGGCTGCAAGACAAATCACAGCTGTGTGTCGGCATCACGTCTCACAAGACGCATGCTGCGCACAAGTGGAAACGAGGCCTAACACTGCTGCTCTCTCAACAGGAAATGCTGTTGGGGGAGGCGGTCAACACTGAAGGTCAGCTGAGCTGCTCTTATTGGCATTGATTCATATTAAGTATTTGCATAATTTGTATATAAATATTTAATTAGTGGATTGTGAAAATAAAACACTTTAGAACTTAAAAACTTAATTGATCAGCTGCAAATCCATATGAACTCCAATGACTTGGAGTAAGCCAATTGAGGGTGTGCATATATACAATTATGATAGCCAATTTTACCCCATCGATGTATTATGAGGATCAACAGATTTTGAATATGTGAACATATTATGTATGTAAGTTCTCATGCTACATGGAAGTGAAATAAGCCATATTACATTAACCTGTATCTAAGCAGATACAGGTAGTGAACTCTAGATGTATTCTGAAATTCTATGTAAGTTAGAATAGGTATATATATATATATATATATATATATATATATATATATATATATATTTATTATATATGTGCCCTGTACCACCTCTGCCCTTTTTTGAGTGCCGCCCTGTACCTCCATATGTTTTATCTGCCCCCTTTGTGTGCTTCCTGTCCATTTTCTGCTCCAATTTGTTTGCTTCCTCTGTGCCCCATGAATTGCGTGTGCCCCAGTTTGCGTGCCTCCTGCTCCCACATTTGTGTGCCCAGTTTTTGCCAGCATTGCGTCCTGCTGACTTTTCATCAAATGCAGTATTGCTGTAAATGCTTTCCAAGTAACAGTCGAAAGCATCTCCGTACTGTCCTGGATTTGGGCTTTCTTCGGCTTCTATCGTTCTCCAGTGATGTCCTCTTCCTTTCCTGCTACTGGGTGGTGGCGCAAGTGCTCTCTGCTCAAGTCAGCTCACCAGCCATTTGGAATGTTAGTGTAGAGTAGAGCTGTTGCGCATTAATAAGATGAAGCTGTAGGGTGCATCAACACACCAGTCTTGCTTATGATGTGGTGCAACGCACATTTATTTTGCAATATTCCACATAATATCTGACAATTGTTTCGGGGGCCACGCAGGGTCCCCCTTTCTCAAGGCATGTGGCATAATGCAGGTACACAAAATAAAACTATATATAATACCAGACAACCATCTTCAAAACCCACCCCCAAACCACACAAATAGTGACATCATAATTGGCAGATTCCTCCCAGAAAAAACGTAAACAAAACCATAATCCAAGGTTATGTACACGATCAGTACCATATATGCCATAAACTCCACTCTTCATATGCTAGTCCATATCGTGCCTACTGTATACAGTCTTGCAATAATCCCACATAGTCACAACATGCAGCCTAATGGTCACTCACCGCCCCTAAGTCAAAAAGCCGTTGTGCAGTGACTGACAGTCACTCAGAAAGATTCAGCGCTATTGGGAGGTGTATCAGAGCTCACGAAGGTCCGTGCAACGTTGCTATGGAGGCGGGGGCACGGCCATGACACTCCGCACTCCAATTGGTTGGCTCCCGACTCTCTCCTCCTGCTTGAACTACGTCAGCGGGAGGCACCAAACTGTCGGGACATCCCATAGCACCATAGCAACGTACGCCGCCACTATTGCCCGCAGCTTGTCCACAAACAAATTTCTGACATAGAAAAAGGCGGTGGGCATGGCAGTGGGCCCTGCGAGGAATCAGTAAGCAAGTGTATACACCGCCATACACACATCGTGTGTCAGCGTGCCCTCTCACAAAAAAGGAATCAAAAAACGGTTCAGACTTACCCATACACATGATATTGAGGCGATCAGTAAACATCAAGCATACATGCTAGATAGAAATTGTATGATTTACCAATCTGTGGTCCCCGCAGCTGTTATACAATGGAGGGTCAGAGATGGAATAAGATGGAAATCAGAATTTTCTCTATTGACGCACATATATTTGTAAATTCTGCAAAAGTACATTAATACAGTGTAAAGTTTAAATACACCCACCACTGGCATCACTGGGATTGGGGTGAAATTGCAGCACACGCAACCTGTGCTTTGTGTCCCGTGAGATCAGCACTGCAAACTCCACCCCCTCTTACTTGGAGCATTAAGCTCAACTATGCAAAACTGGTTACCAGATATCTCAGAGGACCTCCAATTCGAGTATTCTAAACAAGTTTGCAGATAACTGTACACAGCTAGTCAGCTACATCCAGGAAGCTGCAGCTGGCCCGTGTTAAGCCCAGTATACTTAGTGGTATATCCAGGTGATCTGTGTCGCCTAGCAGGTAGATGAGTACAGACATGTCATCTGCCTCCTGGCTAGTGATGCATCTGTTGCTATGCAGGTGGGGAAGCAGTGAGAACAATGCGATTGTGTAGATATCAGGAGTCGGGATCAGTAAAGATCCGGCATGTGGTATCTTTAGCAGATGTTGTGCGGCTGCTGTACACACACTGGTCTGACTTCCGATTCTTTGCCATGATGGTCTTTATTGTCTGCCATGGTGGAGTTCAGATCAGCGTATGTATGTAGCTTTACACAGTTACATGTCTGGAATACAAACAGGAAGTCAGACATTTTACTATACCTGCTGCTATGAGAAGAGTCCACTGGCTTCCATACTACTGATGATTCGTAGCAGCCGCAAGTTGCATTTATCTGCTGCAGCTATTGGAGTGGTGCAGTAGTATAATTTTTCTGTACCCATTCAAAATGGGGGGATAAGCTATTTAACACATCTGGGAGCTTTACTTTAAAAACATCAACGGTGACACCTCTAATATTTAATTCCTGACAGGCTGATTTTAACTTGAATACTACATTTGAAGTCTTAGACATGTTTTTCAATTGTTGCTGAATGAAGTCATCCTGCTATTTGCTATTTTTTCTGTCAAAATCAAACACAATTCACTTAAAGCCATTACTGACAAAAACAAATTACTTTCCGAATGACCTTTACTGAAGGTCAAACTGTGGTGCTGTGTCTGTAGCTGGTTGTGATCTTGGCTAAAAGGCAATTATTCATCAAATCTGATCCCTTACCTACAGAGGTAAATGGATTCCCTCAGCCATGGTTAGCTGTTGGCAGGGAAAAGTGTCTGTCTGCAGTACGGCTATCATGTCTTTGGATGGCTAATAACTAGTGCTGAGTTGATGATTATTACATTGTCATTTCATTTTTTAGGAAGTTAGGATCTATATGTACTTTAGCGGCATGAACGTGAGTCTCACTTCCGTGGCTGGTGCTGCTGCAGCCGCAGGGACGTGAGACTCACATCTGTGCAGTTTGCTGGGCTGCGCAAACATAATTGCCAGCTGGTCCCAGCGATGGGGGATTGGTGGCAGGGGACCGATGTGCTTGTCCGACGAGTTCAAAAACAGTGATCATTCTCAAATGGGGCTGCTGCGCTTTCTACCACTCTCTCATTTTCGTTGCTCCCACCTCCGATCTTTAGATTAATGAATGGGAACAAAGTTCCTATACATTCATCTCTTCATCTCCTCACTGGGCCAGTGATCGCCGGCAGCAAGGAGATGCCTGTGTCACTTCCGAAGTAATACAGCCATGCGTGACTCCCTATTTAGCGTACGTATTATACGCTAATAGGAAATAATGCCCAAGCATCTTGTGGCCAAATAGTAAAATTACACCTAAATTAGGGAATACATTTTTTTTAATATGCATGTCAAGTAGGTATGTTATTATTAAATTAAGGGCTTGTGATTAGCGATGGATGTAAAACTGAAAAAAAAAGCACTTTTTATTTCCAAATAAAATATTGGCGCTTTACATTATAGGGATTCTAGGGATATAATTTAAACGTTGCAATAACCGGGACAAATAGGTACATAAAATGTGGGGCTTTTATCCACAGTTTTACTTTTTATTTTAAAACTATAATGGCTGAAAAGAAAAAAATGTAAAAAAAAATTTTCAGTTATTTTTCCCATTAAAATGCATTTAGAATAAAATAATACTTAGCATAATGTACCACCCAAAGAAAGCCTAATTGGTGGCAAAAAAACAAGGTATAGATCATTTTGTTGTGATATGTAGTGATAAAGTTATTGGGAAATGAATGGGAGAAGAGCTGAAATGTGAAAATTCCTCATGTCCATAAGGTGACAACCCGTGGGCTGAAATGGATATACAGGCATAGAGGCTTCAGCATAAAATGTATAATATAAAAATGCTTGAACCAAAAATAAACTTATGATATAATGAATGTGTTGTTCAGCTAAGAAATAGAACATTAGTAGCATGGAAACGTGTCTCATATTGTTTTCCAGAACAAGAAGAGTTAAAAAAACAAAACTTCAGCTGTTATCTATGCAGACTACTAATACTACACTTTTTTTTCAAAACATTTTTATTGAAGTTTTCATCAAATTAAAGAGACTAAGAAACTATATAAGCATATTCACATTACTATAAAATTGTAGTGAAGACAGAAGCTCCAATATCTCTATCCCCATTCCCTCCCTGCCCCTCCCCCCACCCCCTAGAAGCCCTCTCAGGGGTACACTGTGTCGCCATTACTCTACTATTCTATTAACCAGATATAATAAGGTCATCAAGATCTTAACTCAAGATTTTAAGGTGCCCTAACGTGCCTCCAAAATCTTCCAGATAATACCAAGAGGTATATACAGTATGAAGTCTCTCATCAGTGCCATGACTTGCTGAGGGTTGAAATGGTGTATAATAAAGTTCCTCCACGTTTTAAAAAAGGCTTTAGTTTTGAGTTTCTTGGATTGGAGGGTGTTTAGTCTCTCCATATGAAAGATATACAGAAGTTCCTGTTTCAAAACTGCAAGATCTGGAGGAGTAGAGTCCAGCCATTTACATAAAATCACTCTTCTGGCTGCTATCATTATGATACGGCACGTAGAAGAAGGGCTCTCTTTTACTGGCTTGGAAGAGCAATAGCGTTCGTGACTTTGTTAATTTTTTTTACACACCTTATTTGTATATTTGAGTACCATATCCCAGAATATCTGAGTTTTAGGGCATTCTCACATACAGTGGATAAAATCAGCATTAATTAGGGAACACTTCGGGCAATATGGATTATAGCCAGATGGTGCTATTTTATATTTGATGTTAAATGCATATTTGCCCTTATGGATAAACAGCAAATGCGAGGACCTCCACTTTTCATCTCAAATAACTTTTCTGACCACATTACCCTCCAAAATCTGTTTCCTCACCTCTTTTAGCATTTGTTCCCACTTTTTCATGGCATTAGATGCTATGCTAAGATTTGTCAGGTCTCTGATTGCTGCGTATAATTCAGCCAAGGAAATATGTTTGACATTTAGTTTTAGTATGGCATCAAATTTTGTGGGTGTCATGATAGAGGATGCCGATTGAAGATTCACAGCAGTCATTGATCTGATCTGAGCATAGGTTAAGAAGACACCTACAGGTAGATCGAATTTCTGCCTCTGTTCAGGGAAAGATATCCATTTTCCTTCCCGCATGTTGAACATGTGGCCCAAAGATTTGAGCCCTTTTTCTACCCACCTAGCAAATGCTTTTTCCTGGATACTGGAGGGGAAATTGGGATTACCTCAAATTGGAAGGTACTTAGAGATTTTATACGGAAGTTGGCATTTTTTTCCTGACAGCTTTCCAGGATGCAATTGTGTCTCTAAAGATAGAGTTATGCTTTAGCCTCAGGGGGAGGTTTAGCCTCAGGGGGAGGTTTTTAAGGGAAGCATGTAGGAGTCCTGTCAGAGACCAGGGGAGTGCTTGCTCTTGCTCTAATTTTGTATTTGAATATTGTTCACTTAAGATGACCCAATCACGAGAGTGACAAAGCATAGCTGCTAGGTTATAGTCTCTGATGGAGGGGAGATTCAGTCCACCTAGGAACTGTGGCAGAGACAATTTTGTTCTTGAGATCCTAGGCTTCTTTGATTTCCAAATAAATTTTGACCAGGCGCCGTTATATCTTTATGTTTCAGGAGGAGTGGGATTGTCTGCAGAGGGTACAAAAGCCTTCCCATGGAGATCATCTTTATTAAAGCTACTCATCCCACAAAGCCTATCGGAAAATGTTTGCCATTTTTCTAATTGGGCTATGATGTTCTGGACTAAGTGGGGTCTCTGCTGATATTTATTCCCAGATATCTGATTTTTGTCATAGTTAATTTTACTACCAATTGTACCCAAACAGTTGTGTCAACTCTAGAAGATAAGGGGAGGAGTTCGCTCTTATCTAGGTTAACCACAAACCCTGAAAAAACGTCAACCTCTTTAATGATCTGCATTGCTATGGGGACTTGAGTTACTGGGTTAGACAGAAAAAGGAGGATATCGTCTGCAAATAATTCCTGTTGAACCCGTTTGGTACCCACCTCTGTTCCCTCTAATTTGGCTCTCAGAAGAATCGCTAGTGGTTCTAATGCTAGATTGAACCCTGCCTCATTCCCCTCTTTAAATCAATAGTTCTAGACAGATTTTTCCCATTCGCATGTTTTTTTTTTCCACATGAAAAAATTGGAAGACCTTCTGTTTTGTTTGTTTTTTCCGCACATCGCACATGTT
>NC_090648.1:332707809-332755309 GCF_040937935.1 Hyperolius riggenbachi | reverse complement strand
GAGAAAAGGAGGGGGGGAATCACTCGTGTGCTGTGTTGTGCGGCCCTGCAGCTTGGCCTTAAAGCTGCAGAGGCCAATTATGACAAAAACAGCCTGGTCTTTAGGGGGGTTTACCACTGTGGTCCTCAAGTGGTTAAATAACTGTACAGGACTCATATTCGATCCTTTGCATATCCGAATCAGCAAAAAAAAAACAAAAAAAAAACCTTCTGGATAGTCTAGACAGAGGCAACCCTGATCGTCCTGTGGCCCACAGTTCCAGTGCAGGGTCTGTCTAAGCGTAATCGACACATTTTTGTCAAATATGCTTTTGTGGCTGCACACGTTTGTCTACGCTCCTACCTGGACAGGAGTTTGTGACGGAGAAGAACAAGAGTGTTCCGGGCAGCAGTGGTTGGGTCATTGATGATCAAGGAAGCTTCTGGAGCATCCATACTTATTCAGGTAAGTATCTTTAAAAAAAAAAAGATTAAAGTCACTGGTTTGCTTTAACTTATTGTATTTATGCTGTATAATTAAAACAGTTACTTCATGAAGAAAAATCAATGAAAAGAATACACTAGAATACAAATAATTAACATCCAGAAACAAGTCCTCGCCTCTATGCAAAGGCATGTAAATAGATTTATTTGGCATAATAAACAAGCTAGGATTGGGGCTCAGATCATATTTGAAGCAAACCTGAACTCAGAACTTCCTCTCTGCTCTAAAAGATAAGCAAAAGCGTAATAACCTTTAAACAAAAGACATTTCTTTGTTACAACTGATACAAATCCTACAATAAATCTGCACTTTTTCTACTTCCTGATTCAAGGAAGCAAACATATTGTTGAACATCCTGTGCTGCCATGGCAGTCATGTGAGACGGGAGAGATCAAGTTACAACTTGTAATACGACACAAATGAGTGGGAATTAGAAAGGCTAAACTCTTTACATACATACAGGGTGCATTTCTCTGTGTTCCTTCTGTCCTGTGCAAGAGTTTAATACATACAATTAGGTCCACTTTAAACATCCTTTACAGGGTGGAATTGGCCTGCCTAGTCTTTGGCACTATTGCCTTGTAGCTAAGTTGTGGTTAAGTTGGGGCAGATTGTAGAGTGGGGCCTTTCCATCACCAGGGTGGAAGTTTGAAGCTGACTTCATCGTCCCCTTTCATCTTCCCTCTCTCATTACTGTGGTGACTAGTCAGGATATCTCCAATATTTTTAAAAGTAATAGGATGGTTGCATATGCAGCCAATTTGTGGCTAAATATTGCTCCCCAATTTAAATTGGTTACTACTTTTTATCATCCTCAAGACTTCTCTTGGTGGAGGGAACAGGGGTTGACCGACCGTTGATGGGAGATTCTGGCATATTTATCTCCTCATGACACTCCTTTGACTGAAGCCTTTAGCTACTGTCAGATTAGACATTTATTCTCCTCCTAGTTGGCATCGCCTCCATCCTTGGAACTTACAACTTTTTAGACCCTATATTTTGGTTATTTTAGACACAAGTGGATCATATTCACTTTGTATACTCTCCTGCTTGGTAGAATTGGAGAGGATAAAATATCATACATGAGGGCTTAGGAGCGCAAATTGGGGCAACAACTAACACTTTCTCAATGGTCATCCTGCTAGACCTTGGTAGCTAAGGTCGCAAAATTCAATATATTTAAGGATACACCTACAAAGCTTTTTTTTTTCACGGGTATGCGGAATGCCCAGACCCGAGCTGCGGCTCTGACTTCCGGGTCTCGGCAAGCCGCTGATGTCACTGGAGCACAGGAGGCTGCGCAGCTTTCATTGGACAGGCGGATGTCGTGTTCTCAGTGCGCCCTCCGCCGATGTAAACAGTAGCCACGTGAGTGTATTGTGTGTCAGCTGATTAGCTGACACGCTGAGCATCTATTTGTTGGTTCTGTTGCTTCTGATTGGTTGATCCTTGTATTTAAGTTTAGTGAGCGCCCCCAGAATTCGCCCGTGATAGCATTTAGTTTTAACTTGTGCTGGATATGCGCTCACTCATTGATCTGCTCTCTATTGCCGATTGTGGCTGTATCTTGACCAAGCTTATTTCCAGATTGATTTCTGTTGCTGACCTCCGCTTGTTCCTGACCACACTCTCGGATTGGATTACCTGTTACCGACTCCCCATGAACTCTGCCTGGACTGACTTCGGATTGGATTGACCACGTTATCTGCAAAGTGTTTGAACTGCCTACAGCCTATCCTTCCCTGCCTGTCATCACCTGCCTATCATCTGGATTGCCTCAACCCCCAGGCCTCAGGTGACTATATATCTTAGTATACTGTACTTATATTACTCATACTGCTTTGTTTGGTGAATACTATCTGTCAGTCTGTACGCTACATCTGCCTGCAGGGTATTGTAGTATTGTATTAGGTAGGAGTTTGTGCAGGTGTTACGGGCTGGGCTATAGGTCAGTCACATGGGCATACAGCCTGACCTATAGTCATTGACCAGGCAAGCCTGACATAAGGCCTGTCCAAATCCAGCAATGTTTTTTGTTTGTTTTCCAAGGGGATGAGCACTCCTATATTTTTATATTATTTTAATTGATTTTTCTTCACAGAGCACCTCTTTTAGTTATACAGTATAGATACAATAATTTAAACTAAATGAGTACTTCTTTAAACTATTCAGTATTTGCTGCATCTAGTGTTGCTAGGTATATGTACCAGACCTTTTTTCATTTAGTGAGTGGTGGCTTTAAAAAAAACTTACTTTTCACCTATTTGCCTGAGAAGGGGCAGTTCTATATTCCACACATGGAGACATTGAGGGCACCTAAATGGTGATCTGAATTTAATAAGTTGGATGGCTTGGTCTCTCCATGTCTACATCTACTACACTATTACGCCCCCCCCCCCCCCACTCCATATTTCCCTAACAATCTACTTCTTATATTCCATTTTTATCCACCTTGTTTTATCAGTGGGTGTTTTTGAAGACTGTCTTGGCTTAAACATGTCCTTTTGTGCCAAGTGCTGCTCTATCTGCTGGGTGAATCTAAAAATAAAGAGAGAAGAAGTTGCTCTGCAGCCACTTTCATGTACACAGTTTTGCTATCCCTTAATATTTCCTCCTGAGAGCACAACAGTAGTTCTTAAAGTAGACCTACATGCACATTTTTTACAGTGTACTTATAATTATGCAGCAAAGGCAGGGACTGATGGAGTATATGCTGTTTACATAAAAAAAATACACACTTACCTATGATACATCTTTTTTTTTTCTAAGCTTCATCCTGTTCAGGCTTATGCCATGGAAGTGACCAATCAATGGAGTACTGCTTGACCCTGTTCCCTCCCATCCATCTTACCCACCCCGTGTGGCCACATGCCTTCCCTCTTCATTGGGCAGCGAGTGGACAAAAGGGTCGAACAGTCTTGCAGTCCTGGGCAATTTCTGGAGTGCTATGTATAATGATGTCATCACTCACATGAATGCTCACTTTGAATAAACTGATAATCCACCATTTTACCTGAGGGTAGCATTTAAAACTCAAAGCTACTGTGAACTCACCAGCAGCTGTTCCTCATGTGCATGGAGATAATAAATCACCACCTCAGGACTACCTGTAGTAGGGCTTTTGCCTCACTGAAGACTTGCCAGATTATTTAGAGGCTCCGAAAGAGGGACAGGGGAGCTATGATTATTTTATTTTTTTTGTTATTTAGTGTCTGGTCTTCTGAACATTGCTGCAAAATTGAACATTTGTTTGCTGCCTATGCAACCCTATGACACCAAGCAGCAGTGTGCATTTCAGCCACACGGGAATTAGCCCTGAATGATAGGGGATAAAAATGACGCCATATCCTCAGAATAAATGTCCTGAGGTGTAGCAACAGTTGCATGCCATATCCTCAGAATAAATGTGCCGTACTGGAAAAGGGTCTCCTGCCACAACATCTGTACTCATGAAAACCTGCTGCATCACCTAAAAAAAAGTAAAAAATGAGACACGACAGAAATAAAAGCCTTTCTTTTCATGCCTAATCCATCTTCTTATAAATGATCTTATCCTTTTTATGAAAAACATACGGGTCTTTTCATAAAGTCACAATTGAACAGCTCCCTGTTATCCTCATCGTTGCTCAAGCCACACTGAACATTCTCTTTTATTATGGCCAATACCATCTTGGTTCCCACTAGAGATGGTGTTGTAGCAGCTTTCAGCTTGTGCGGTGGGCGTTGCATGGGACAGTTTTTCTGCTGAGGGTCATTTATTCTTAAAGGACACCTGAAGTGAGAGGGATAAGGAGGATGACATATTTATTTCCTTTTAAACAATGCACATTGCATGGCTGTCCTGCCTCTAATACTTTTGGCTATAGACCCTGAACAAGCATGCAGATCAGGTTCTCTGGCTGAAGTCTGACTGACTAGATTAGCTGCATGCTTGTTTCTGGGGTGTCCGGGGTGTGATTCAGACACTACTGCAGCCAAAGAGATCAGCAGGACTGACATGCAACAGGTATTGTTTAAAAGGAAATAAATATGGCAGCCTCCATGTTCCTCTCACTTCCGATGTGCTTTAAAGAGAACCTGAACTGAAAATAAAAAGTCAATATAACCATACACAGGTCATACTTACCTCCTGTGTAGTCTACTCCTCAATTTCTTTATCCTCTCCTGCATCCCATTTGTCCACTGTGATTAATGGATTTCTCCGTCCTCCATTTTAAAAATGGCCATTACCCCATAACAGCTTCATTTATAAATTATTTAGTCAGTGTTTGCCCCTTGTAAAATCTTCCCCCACCCTGATTAACATTCTGAAATGTATCACAGGTGGTGGCATCTTTAGTTCAGCCAGGTGATGTCTGTTAATAGAACACTCAGTAAACAAACATTCTGCAAAGGGAGATACTGTATGCTTTTTAGTTGGAAACAGCCATTATTTCCCACAAAGCTAACAGACAGCAAACTGTCAGGACCTAGGCGCCGATATCACACTGTGGGAGGGGTTTCACCACAATATCAGCCATACAGAACCTTTATTTAGAATATAAGGCATGGGGCTTGATTCATGAAGCTGCACTGCTATAGCAGCATGAGGTTCATGACCAGCAACGTGACCTAAATCCAGGGATGCATGCTATTCTTGCTCTCAGCGTAACGTGCCTTCTTTAGTTATGCATTTTGCTTACAGGGCACATGGTGCACCCAATACCAGCAGCCGATGTGAATAATTAGAATAGCCGCTACTTGGGTAATTTTCATGCAGGTTGCGGGCGGGGTGTGTGTGTGAGGGGGGGGGCAGGGGGGCTAGTGCCAGTCATTATGAGAGAGGATTAATGTGAGAATTGGGCGCTGAGTAAGTCTATATTAGAATGTCAGTCAAGCAATAGTGTCTTACACATACAGTACAGTATATAAAATTATATATTCTCAGGATGGAATTAGTAAAAGAAAAATTGTGGATGAGAATTTTTGTTAACTAGCAAAAGAAGAAAAAATCTTCTGCTAAATTAACAAACTTTTTCACTTGATACAATTAGCAATTTACAGGTGATAATACACATACTAAATTGGCCCTAGACTATTATGGACATATGACTATGGCTCTGAGTATCTGAGGTACAGTTAGTGACATAACTACTGGTATATACTATGTAAAGCGCAGCAAAAAGTGTCTGTGCAATGTAAATAATAACAATAATGCGGTATAGGGATTTTTAATTTATAAAAAATATTGACTCATGCAGGCTTGTATTGTCAGAATGGTAGAGCCAGCCAACACAGGGCTCCACCACATAAACAATACCTGCCTGCATTGTTCCTGACACAGGATGCTCTACAAGAGGGGTTGGTAATTTATCTTTTCCCCCTTGCAAAGCTCCCTTGTCTGTGTCAAAAACAAGAGGCTAATCCCCGCTTGGGGATATAGGATAGAGTGTGGTAACCACCCACACCAGTGGTCAACCTTGTGGTTGACTCATGGTGGAATCTGGTAACTCCTTGAAATACCGGGCTTACCAGAGATTCACCACCCCCAGGGATTTGAAATCAGAATGGGTGTGCATTAGGACCAATTGGCTCAAAGTATTAAAAGCAATACAAAAACACCAACACAGTATAAAAAATTATTTTAAAAACTGTCAAATAGAAAATATTTAACTCTCACACCTAGCCTGTAAACTTTCTTTGTTTGTTTTTTTGTATCAACTAAAAGTGAACTATCACTCTAAACTAATATATCAACTCTGACCATCTTACCAAGGTTGTCAGACTAGGCCAGTGATGGCTAACCTTGGCACTACAGCTGTGACAAAACTACAAATCCCATCATGCATCTGCCTCCCCAAGTTATGCTTAGAGCTGTCAGAGTATTGCAATGCCTCATGGGACTTGTAGTTCCACCACAGCTGGAGTGCCAAGGTTACATAGTTACATAGTTATTTTGGTTGAGAAAAAACATACGTCTATCGAGTTCAACCAGTACAAAGTACAACTCCAGCCTGCTCCCTCACATATCCCTGTTGATCCAGAGGAAGGCGAAAAAACCCTTACAAGGCATGGTCCAATTAGCCCCAAAAGGGAAAAATTCCTTCCTGACTCCAGATGGTAATTAGATAAAATCCCTGGATCAACATCATTAGGCATTACCTAGTAATTGTAGCCATGGATGTCTTTCAACGCAAGGAAAGCATCTAAGCCCCCTTTAAAGGGAACCAGAGGCCCCAGAAAAAAGATTTTATACATACCTGGGGCTTCCTCTAGCCCCATACGCACGGATCGCTCCCACGCCGCCGTCCTCCGCTTCATGTATGCGGCGGTACAGAGTCCCATAGTTTCGGCCAGTCGGCGGCAGCACGCGGCCAATTGTCCGCATCACAGGGGCTCCCGGCATACCCTTACGCGTGCGCTGGATACTGCGCAGCCGCACGCGTAAGGGTATGGAGGGAGCCCCTGCTCATGCGGACAATTGGACGTGTCCGCCGGAAGTGACGGGACCCGGTACCGACGGATCCAGGAAGCAGAGGATGGCGGCGTGGGAGCGATCCAGGCTTATGGGGCTGGAAGAAGCCCCAGGTGTGTATAAAATATTTTTTCTTTTTATTAGTATGGCGTCTCTGGTTCCCTTTAAATGCAGGTATAGAGTTTGCCATAACGACTTCCTGTGGCAATGCATTCCACATCTTAATCACTCTTACTGTAAAGAACCCTTTCCTAAATAAATGGTTAAAACGTTTTTCCTCCATGCGCAGATCATGTCCTCTAGTCCTTTGAGAAGGCCTAGGGACAAAAAGCTCATCCGCCAAGCTATTATATTGCACTTTGATATACATGTTAATTAGATCTCCTCTAAGGTGTCTTTTCTCTAGACTAAATAAGGTTAGCCATCACTGGACTAGGCTATCTCCTTATGGAGGAATCTCAGGATTTCTTTTATTTTTAACCTCTTGAGGACCCACCCTTTACCCCCCCCCTTAAGGACCAGCGCTGTTTTAGCTGATCTGTGCTGGGTGGGCTCTACAGCCCCCAGCACAGATCAGGGTGCAGGCAGAGCGACCAGATCGCCCCCTTTTTTCCCCACTAGGGGGATGATGTGCTGGGGGGGTCTGATCGCTCCTGCCTGATGGGTGTTGCGGGGCACCTCAAAGCCCCCCTCCGCGGCAAGATTCCCCCCCTCCCTCTCCTCCCTGTCCCCCCTGGTGATCTGGGCTGCACAGGACGCTATCCGTCCTGTGCAGCCAGTGACAGGCTGTCCCCTGTCACATGGCGGCGATCCCCGGCCGCTGATTGGCCGGGGATCGCCGATCTGCCTTACGGCGCTGCTGCGCAGCAGCGCCGTACAATGTAAACAAAGCGGATTATTTCCGCTTGTGTTTACATTTAGCCTGCGAGCCGCGATCGGCGGCCCGCAGGCTATTCACGGAGCCCCCCGCCGTGAATTGACAGGAAGCAGCCGCTCGCGCGAGCGGCTGCTTCCTGATTAATTAGCCTGCAGCCGGCGACGCAATTCTGCGTCGCTGGTCCTGCAGCTGCCACTTTGCCGACGCGCGGTATGAGTGCGCGGTCGGCAAGTGGTTAAATGCATTCCTTCAATGGCAGTGGCACAGTCTAGCTGAGAGAACAGTGTGCATGCAAGTAGGCAGGCAAGCTGGCATCTTTGTATGGGTCCTTTCCAGAGAGTACTTTTGAAACAAAAGAAATGTTGAGACTTCCCCATAAAGAGATGGACTATTCCAAAACCTGCCAGTAACTAGAAAGCACTGCCCCCCCCCCCCCCCAAAAAAAAAACAACAACAACCACAAAACAGTAATTGAAAAGGCAGGATATTAAAAAAAAACTTACAGTATAGGTAGCCAGGTGCCCCCAGTATAGATAGCCAGTTATAGGTGCCCTCAGTATAGGTAGCCAGTTGTCCCCAGTTGTGATACACATGTGACATGTATGGATTATATATAGTGAGATTACTGTTCACATCCCATCTGATCCCTGCTGTTGAGCTCTGGAGTTATTCTTGAGCTACCTAGTTCAAAATAACATGTTCTGTTTTGTTGTTGTTCCCCCTTTATCTTGTTCTAACCGGTTTTATCTGGTTTTTGCTCAGCATGTTTTCATACTTCATGAAGTCCGAAAACATGCTGCCCATTGCTTGTGCACGAAGTGCACACGCTTGGCTGTGTTGTATTGCGGAGAAGCGGATTCCATAGGTTTGTACTGTGATCTCGGACCTACGGCAGCGACCGTGTATGCGTTTGTATGTGTTATGATTTAGGGGATATAATTGGGTTGGGAAAAGACCTGGACTCCGGGACTGAGACCAACAGACATGTTGGATTGTGTAGCCAGGTGTTTCCCATACGGAGGATTGACGGATTCCCTTCTTCCTGGGGAAATTATGCTACAATATCTAGTGCAAGTATTGATGCATGCTTACTCATAATTACTAACCCTTAAACTATGATTCTGCAAATTCTTAAAGATACATTTAAATTTATAACAGAATTATAGAACAATAAATACTATTATTGTCTGAATTATTCGTTTTGCCTATATTTCTTTTTAACCTTGTAGCAGAGTTTAAAAACCCTATGTTTTGGGGCAAAACACCAGTGTAGGTAGCCAGCTATAGGTGTTCCCAATCCCAGTACAGGTAGCCAGCTGCAGGTGCCCCCAGTATAGGTGGCCTGCTATAGGTGTCCCCCGTATAGATAGCCAATTATAGGTGCCCCCCCCCAGTATAGAGGACTAGTTATAGGTGCCTCCATTGTAGGTTAGCTAGCGATAGGTGCCCCTAGTATAGGTAGCCAACTATAGGTGCCTCTGGTATAAGTTAACTAGCTATAGGTGCCTCCAGTATAGGTTATCTAGCTATGGTGCCCCCAGTATAAGGAGCCAGGTATATAGGTGCCCCAGGTTATTGATGCCTCCAGTATAGGTTAGCTAGCTATAGGTGCCCCCTGTATAGGTAGCCCGGAGGGGGAGCAGCGGGCACACAGCGGCAGGCAGTGGAACCCGACTCCCCCCCTCTCACCTCGGGCCCCAGCTCCCCCCTCCAGAAATGAGTGCAGAGGGTGGGGACTCACCTCTGACTTCCACATTCCAGTGACAGAGCTCTCCGTTCCTGCGTCTTGAATGTCTCCAATGCCGCTGACAAGTGATAGCGACATTGGAGACATAGAAGACGAAGGCATGACGAGCTCCATCACTGGAACACGAAAGTCAGAGGTTAGCTCCTCGTCTGCTGTCCCCGCCCGGTGCCATAATTTCTCGAGAAGGAGCCGGGAGCACTGAAGGGGGGACCCGAGGTGAGGGAAGGGGGGGGGGAGTTGAGCCCCCTTCCCCGCCGCTGTGTGCCTACTGCCCCCTCTCCTGCACTGAGCCCCCCTCTTGCCGCTGAAAACAGCTCTGAGCAGGCCCACCACCAGGCTCAGGCCCCCCCTATTGCTACACCCCTGATACCCACTATAAGTGAAAGCTACATAGGACATCAAAAAGCTCCTTTATCTTATCTTTTGTGACTCTCTTTCAACTGGCAGAGTCCCAGTGGATTGGCGTACAGCTCACGTTTTCCCATTATTTAAGAAGGGCAAAAAAACAGATCCAGGAAATTATAGACCTGTAAGCTTAACATCAGTTGTATGCAAACTATTTGAGAGGTTACTAAGATATACTATACATGACTTCATAGTAGAAAATAATCTTATTTCTCAGCATCAACATGGGTTTACTAAAGACAGGTCCTGTTTGACTAACATGCTCAGCTTTTATGAGGTAGTGAACGCTAATGTGGATATTAGGAATGCTGTAGATGTGATATACTTGGACTTTGCAAAGGCCTTCGACACTGTTCCACACAAAAGTCTGGTGCAAAAGTTGAGGATGCAAGGACTGATGAAGAGTCTGTGTGCATGGATAGGGAACTGGCTAATGGACAGAAAACAAAGAGTTGTAGTCAATGGATCGTACTCAAAATGGGTGACTGTAAGCAGTGGGGTCCCACAGGGGTCTGTACTTGGTCCAGTGCTCTTCAATTTATTTATTAATGACCTAGTAGATGCAGTAGTAAGCAATGTTGCTATTTTTGCAGATGACACAAAATTGTGCAGAACCATCAACTCACAGGAAGATTGGGACATACTGCAACAGGATCTGGATAGGATGGCTATATGGGCACATAAATGGCAGATGAAATTCAATGTTGAAAAATGTAAAGTCATGCATTTTGGTCGTACCAATGGTCTAGCACTATACAAAATAAATGGGATACAGTTGGGGACATCAAACTTGGAGAAGGACTTAGGAGTACTCATCGACAACAAGTTAAACAATCGTACTCAATGCCAAGCCGCTGCAGCTAAAGCTAACAACATTTTGGGATGCATTAAAAGGGAAATAAAAACTCGAGATGCTAGCATAATATTGCCCCTGTTTAACTCTCTAGTAAGGCCACATCTGGAATATGGAATTCAGTTCTGGGCACCACATTACAGGAAAGATATTGCAGTTTTAGAGCAGGTGCAGAGACGAGCAACAAAATTGATACGTGGGATGGAAGGTCTCAATTACCAAAAAAGGTTAGATAAACTGGGTTTATTTAGTCTAGAGAAAAGACGCCTTAGAGGGGATCTAATTAACATGTATAAATACGTCAGAGGGCAATATAAAAGCTTGGCGGATGAGCTTTTTGTCCCTAGGCCTTCTCAAAGGACTAGAGAACATGATCTGAGCATGGAGGAAAACCGTTTTAGCAATTTATTTAGGAAAGGGTTCTTTACAGTAAGAGTGATTAAGATGTGGAATGCATTGCCACAGGAAGTAGTTATGGCAAATTCTATACCTGCATTTAAAGGGGGCTTAGATGCTTTCCTTGGGTTTAAAGACATCCATGGCTACAATTACTAGGAATGCCCAATGATGTTGATCCAGGGATTTTATCTGATTGCTATCTGGAGTCAGAAAGGAATTTTTTCCCTGTTGGGGCTAATTGGACCATGCCTTGTAAGGGTGTTTCCGCCTTCCTCTGGATCAACAGGGATATGTGAGGGAGCAGGCTGGTGTTGTACTTGTTTTCTGGTTGAACTCGATGGACGTATGTCTTTTTTCAACCCAAGTAACTATGTAACTATGTAAATGTATGTACAGTCCTGGCCAAAAGTTTGCTACTAAACTCCTTTTAGATCTTTGTTTCAGTTTTTTATGTGATGTACTGAAATATAATCATAAGCACTTCATACGTTTGTGTACATACATATTTTAAATGTTGCCATTTTTTCACAGTGGGGCACTGCGTTGCATTAAACAGCAGGAACGCAGTGCAACAGGAAATCTGCTCTGAACATTGTACGTGTGTTGTCGCATACTGTAAACTGAAGCATATAGTAAATAAAAAGTATGCTTCACTGGCACTGATAACACGCGCGTTTTGCAGTAACACACTACATGAAGTGTATTGGGATGCCACACGCCCTTATACCACCAGACACTATTAACATTACATAGGTGGTGCATTGCAGCCGCGTTACAATGGAGTCGTCAATGTAGCCTTAAAGAGAACCTGAACTGAAAATTAACCACTTTACCCCCACGCGTACGGATTTCTTCGTCCCTTTTTCCATCCTTTCACCACCAGGGACGGAGAAATCCGTACTTTCCGTGCTCCCGCCCCTGCCCGCGCTCCCGCTCGCTCTAGCGCGCACTCTCGCTCATAAACACGCCGCCGGCCGCTCACCCGGAGATCAATGAACGGGAAAATCCATTCCCGCTCGTTGATCTAAGCCCCGCAATGATCCGCTGCTTCTCCGATAAGCAGCGCGATCATTGTGAAAAAAAAACGTTCCCAGCCTCCTAGTACTTCCGGACGCTTGCAGGTCGCATTAAACAAAAAGTTACTGTTGCCATCTTGTGGCCAAATAGTAAAACTACACCCTAAAGCATTTTTCACATACAAATACATTAGTTTTACACAAAAAATTAACTCCTTACCTCCCACACTCCCCAATTATAATTTGTTTGTAATAAAACAAAAGAAAATTACAAGTAAAAAAAATACATAAATAGTTACCTTAGGGACTGAACTTTTTAAATATTTATGTCAAGAGGGTATAACACTGTTACTTTATAAACTATGGGCTTGTAATTAGGGATGGACGCAAAACTGAAAAAAATGCACCTTTATTTCCAAATAAAATATTGGCGCCAAACATTGTGATAGGGACATAATTTAAAAGGTTTTATAACCGGGACAAATAGGCAAATAAATTTCATGGGTTTTAATTACAGTAGCATGCATTATTTAAAAACTATAAAGGCCGAAAACTGAAAAATAATACATTTTTTCCCACATTGTTTCCAATTTTTCCATTAAAACACATTTAGAATAAAATAATTCTTGGCATAATGTCCCACCTAAAGAAAGCCTAATTGGTGGCGAAAAAAACAAGATATAGTTCATTTCATTGAGATAAGTAATGATAAAGTTATAGACGAATGAATGGAAGAAGCGCTGAAAGGTGAAAATTGCTCTGGTGGTCAAGGGGTAAAACCCCTCAGTTGGGCAGTGGTTAAAAGTCAAAATAAACATAAACACGTCATACTTACATCCTGTGTAGTGTACGCATCAATTTCTTTCTCCTCTCCTCATCCTTTTTTTGTAAAAAAATGCATTTTTTACACCCATTGGAAAGCATTGGATGCAAATTGCATGCAATTCACATACAGAGGCCCATATGCAATTCACTTTTTCACCAAGTTTTCTCCTAGGTGATATTTTCACAACTTGTAAATAAAATAAATTCTACACCCCCAGTAAGCAAACAAATAATCAAAATAATTTTGACAGTTCCTTTTCACCTACTTTTTGGTCCTTTTTCCGTTGCAAAGTGCTAAAAAGTTAAAGTTAAACTGAAGATGAAAAATTATCTCCTGGGAGAAAAATGAATTGCATATGGCCCAGTATGCAGGAAGAGATCCAACATGTTGGCTCATATGCAATTCACTTCTTCTCCTTCGTTTTCTCCAAGTTGATATTTTCACACCTTGGCCCATATGCAATTCACTTTTTCTCCTGAGTTTTCTCCTAGGTGATATTTTAAAATTTGTCAATAAAATGCCTTTTAAGCCACCAGAAAGCAAGAAAATACATAAAATAATTTTGATAGTACTTTTTCACCTACTTTTTGGTACTTTTTTAGTTGAAAAGTGCTGGAAAGCTATTTGAAATTGAAGATTAAAAATGATCTCCTAGGAGAAAACTCAGGTGAAAAAGAGAATTGCATATGGGCCCTTGTCTTAAAATTGCTTTTAAACCACCAGCATGCAAGAAAATACTCAAAATAACTTTGATAGTACTTTTTCTCCAAGTTTTAGGTACTTTTTCAGTTGTAAAATGCATAAAAGTTAGTTTAAAAGATAAAATGAAAATTAACTCCTAGGAGATAATTCAGGAATAAAAGTGAATTGCATATGGGCCCTTGAGAATAAAATGCCTTTTAAACGCACAGCAAATAAGAAAATGCTCAAAATAATTTTTGATAGTACTTTTTCTACTACTTTTGGTATTTTTTTTTAATTACTGTATGCTGGCAAGTTGTTTTAAGGAGAAGATTAAACATTATCACCTAGGAGAAAACTCAAGAGAAAAGGGGAATTGCATATGGCCCGTTGTGTGTTTTTAAAATGATCACAGAGAGCTGTGATTCGCAATGTGGCCTATAGACTTGCATTGCAAGGTGCAATTTTGTGTGTGTTTTCCACTATGCGGCAAAATGCACACAATTTGCGTGCTCCCAGTCTAATTCCCAAAGAACTAAATAGACAGTATAGGAAATAATAAACCTTGGCAGCTGGTAATAAGAAAGTTTCTTGAAAAACATACATTACAATGCAACTTCATTTTAGGACAACTATAGCAAAAGCAGCCCCCTTTATTTAATATTGAATTTTGTTATTACTTTTTGCTCTCTGTTGTAATGGAAAATGATGCAGCCGGTAAGGGACAGTTCATCGGTTACAGAGCAGACATGGCTAAGTAATTCCAACTTACTGTACATGCACATTTAATACAATCTAGCAGCTTGTAATTGGACCAATCAGATTTTTCAGGAAGTGCATCCGATTGGTCCAGTTCCAAGGTGCATACCATTTTCATAAAATCACATTACAAGGAGCCTATAAATACTCTAAACATTGGATTCTGGAAGGACAAGAATCCCAGAAATAGCTGCACATCATTTACTTTACCTTTTCTGCATCTCTAGAAACAGAAAAGTAACAGTAATGTTTACTAATGAGCCAAAAAAAAAAATCTCTCCTACTATGCAAACCTCCAATGACCCAAGGAGGTAACGAAAGGGATTCTTTAGTAAAAAAAAAAAAGCCCCTGGGCTTCTACTGTGCCCGGGGCAGCTAGGCTGTTGCCGCCAGTTGACGGCTACTGTGCACACATGGGCCCGAGCCACGCGCACCCTGGTCGTGCTCCCATGGCCAAGAGCATTCTGCACATGCGCAGTACACATAATTCACTACGGCGCCGGGAGCACAACCAAGGTGTGCGCAGCTCAGAGTCGCTGACTGGAAAGCTTTGCAGGGGTCATCGACGATGCCCAGAGGGGATCAGACAGACTTCATGAGCACAGTAGGAGTTCAGGTAGTTGGAAGAAACCCCAGGTATATTTAAAATCCTTTTTTTTTTTCTTTTTTACTTTAGAATCCCTTTAAATGTATCTAATCACAGTTTCCTCTTGATGATTCTTAATTACCCAACTACAAGTTAATAGATTAGGAGCAAAGGGCTTTGAGAATTTGCATAATAAAATGATTTTGTAGCATTACTAGTCATCACAAATGATGACATTTACCAAAGAAATTTTTAACTGGTGTTAAAAATTATTTTATTGTTATAACGCATTTATATAAAGGCAAATCAATCATTTGCCATGCTTAACAGAGTACCTGAAATAATTATTATTATTATTGATTTATAAAGCACCAACATATTCCATGGCGCTGTACAAAGTAAGACACAAACATGGGGTACATGTTATGGTATGGGATGCCCCAATATATGAAACATTAAGTTGGTACAAAATACAGATCAGTACAAAGTACAGGGTTGGTAATTACAGCAACAAAATTAATATGAATAAATGTGTAACAAATTCCAAGACACAAAACGATGAGAGAGCCCTGACCTTGTGTGCTTACAATCTAAAGGAGACAATGCACATCACTGGCTGTTCCTCTGCAGGGCTAACAATCCAATAGCTCTATAGCATTCTAAAGTCAAACATTGGGGGAAGTATAGGGATCTACCTGTATAGTTTTGGGTTCTGGAGCACCCAGAGGAAACCCAATCAATCAAGGGGATCACATACAAACTCCATGCAGATAACAGCCTGCTGTGATTTGAATCTGCCACTCTAGTATTTAGTGAATACCATCAACTATTCAAGTACTGTTACCACTTAATGTGTCTCTAAAGTAGATCTTTTTTAAGGGATCATTTCATAATAAAAAAAATGTTAATATTTGGCTTAAAGACAAATGCACTTGAAATTTTACCCTTAATATAATTATTTTACATAATAAACATACATAATGAATAATGCAATGAACTAATATTTACATACTATAGCAATATAAAATAGTATACTTATCTATGACGTGTCTTAAATTAACATAGTAATCCACCCTATTACTCTTATTTTGTCAAATTCATTAGCTTCTATGTGTAATGTTTCACAGATTTATTGAATGAACATTAAGATTCAAATGTGGGACCCACAAAATGACCTGGCAGAAAAAACAAATCCATGTGTAGGTAATACTGTCTCACGAACAAGCTGATGCAAGCTCCTGGCAGTGAAGGGGTTACTGGAGAGCACAGCATAAATATCCAAAGCCCTTCTAATATGACACCTTATCCTATGTCATCCTTCCCAATTGTTATAAAAGGATAATTCAGCCTTTAGCTGATGACAACGTGCCAGTCTGTGTGAGCATGTGCAACCGATACAGACAAGGAGTTATCATGCATCACTAATGAGGAAATCTCAGCCAAAGAAGTTGCTAGCAATTTTTCTACAGCCCCTCAGAGCTACTGAAGATTCAACAGCTATGTTTTGTCCTCTGAGCCTGGAAATGGTCACAACTCACATCCAATGAACAATCTAAAAAACTTCCAAGGACATTTATTTCTAAGATGCCATAATCACAAAGGTCAGTTATTTGGATGCAGTTCTGGATCCGAAGTCACACTGAGATGAACATTGTGGGAAATCTCCAATTGATGAAACCTGGAAACGTTTTCTTTTTATATACAGTCCTGTTGTCTGTTCTAGGTAAGTCACTGCTGTCACCAGCATCTACAGAGTATGGCTTAATATATTTCTCAAGTAAGTTATTACTAGTTTTGAGTGATGCTGATGTTTGTTGATTTGTAAAGTTTGTGGTGTAAGGGCATTTTGCTGTGTGTGGATGAAAACAGTTAAAAGTGAAAAAGTACAAGCTGTGCATTATATATTGCTGTCAATACTGTATGACATCATGCAGATGAAGTTTTACTTTGCTGTTTCAGGTTGTCTCTCTTCATCTTCTGGTGTAAAATCAAGGACATCCATGTAAGTTTAGATTTATGCTTGAGCAAATCACTTTTTTCGGGGTACCTCATTTTAATGAATATAGATTTTAATAGTGTGCTATAAATAGCCTTGATTACAGCCATACAATAAACATGGCTTATTAAAATTGCAATAACCCAAAGCACATATGGAAGTGATAAGAGAGGACTCCCTTCATCCAGTGTTATCTTTCAGGCTTAGTTTCCCTTGGGGCAGTGGATGACCCAGTTGTGTGCAACCAATACAGTTTATCTGCACAGGAGATCTATGGTGCATCTGAGAGCAATCAAAATAAAGGGGTCTGCCTGCCCTGAAGTCACTTTTTAATTACTATTATTATTATTATTATAGATTATAAATATATGGCTTTTGGTATTTATGTAAATCCTTTTTACATAGATCACTCAGTGCTGCCAAAATATGTATTACATACGTTTATTACCCTTATACTGTTTAAATTTGTAGTCACATACAATGCATAGTGGAGGTGATTTGTTATGACAGGTGCAAAGAAAACTAGAAAAAGAGTGGGACAGTTACCCAAAGCAACCGATAAGTTCCAGCAGCTGTTATATAACTATATAATAGTAAATAGTTGCACTGGGCATTTACTTCTGACTTAAGGTGGCCACTAATGGTACTATTCAGTGAATGATCTTTATGAACGATTATTTTTATGAACGATCGGAAATGATTCTTTGAAACCACTAATGGACGAAAATCTCCTAACTAATTCGATCAGATTAATTAAACCAATCTGATTTTTGGATCAATCCCATCAATCTGATTGGATTGGTTTGGTGATTTTTGTCCCAAGCCATAATTTCCAATTGTTAATATGAATAATCATTCGTAAACGATCATTTCGGCAAATTGTATCATCAGTGGCCACCAGTCCTGATAAATCACCTCCAATGTGCATTTTGTATAATTGTTTGTGCATTATAAGTAGACTGTATTACTGTTTATATTTTATATACGGTACTTTATGCTTTACAGGTATTAAAAAAATATTCTTGTTTTAGTCCTGTATATAAATACAAAGTTGACTTGTTTCTGTTTAGAACAACAGGAATGCAAAAGAAAAAAATAAGCATGCTTAGCAACTCTGGTAAAGTTTACTTTGAAATAGGTAGAAAGTAATTTTGTCTGAAGCAAAAATGCAGGTAGCTTTCCAAAGGCAGGCAGTTCATTCTCAGATGCACAGTTCTGTGAAGCTCTCGTCAATTGTGTAAGATGAGCTCAGTCACATACAAGTTACCTTTTAAATGTTAACCCAAGAAAGGCCTCTTTGATAGGTGATGGAAATCAGAAAAAAAAACCTCTCTCCCCTAGGAATAGTGTATTCAGGTTGCTCCTGGACCTTTGAAAATACAAGATGCTTTTTGTTTTCTTCCAGAAACGGGTTTAATGCAATTCGCCAGAAAAGAGATCTCTTAACAGCAGAGGTAGGTTATACCTTCGAAAGAAAAACCTGCCTCTGAAATGAGTCTTGCTTTGACAATGGGATCTTTGTCACATGAGAGAAAATGGTAAAAGCGCGAGTAGGATCAATCCCCCTTGTGATACCTACTTTCCTGTGATTCTTTAGCTTCTGCCTGTCTCACTTATCAGGTTTGCCTGAACTCATCTCATTCTCACACAGAACCTTCCTCATCAGACTGAGAGATCAATATTGTTACGTTCCTGATGGTGACATTCCACCCTATTCAACTTTGCACTGTAATGACAAATATGCAGAGAACAAGGCAGTTGCTAAAAATTACTACACCTGACAGATTGATAGTAAATTACCGTAAATGATATGTAATTTTTTTTTTTTACTACATTTTATTGATCCTTTATATATTGGCCCATTTGCAATTAACTTTTTCTCCTGTGTTTTCTCCTAGGTGATATTTTCACATCTTGTCAATAAAATGACTTTTAAACCACCAGCAAGCAAGAAAATACTCACAATTATTTTGATAATATTTATCTCCTAGGAGAAAACTCAGGAGAAAAAGTTAATTTCATATGGGCCACTGAGTATAAAGATTTACTAATGAATCTTAAATTAAAAAAAGAAATAATTTCATATGACGTTAGGCTTGTCGGTATTTAGAATGGGCAAGAGTAAATATTTTTGGCTTTTATTTATTTTTTTATTTTTGAATTTAATTAAAAATTAGATTTAGGCTGGTTTCACACCAGGACGTTGCGTTTTAGGGGACGTTATGGTCGCATAACGTGCCCCTAATGCAACGCCTGGTGCTCTCTGATGTGGACGTCAGAGTGAGCTGCGTTGTGCAGCTCACTTTGGCGTCCGTGATGCCGTGATGTGCACTCTTGGACGCATGTGGCATCACGTGGTCCCGCCCGGCCAATCGCCGCACACAGCGGCCGCTCCAGGAAGTAAACACTGCACGTCACTGAGTGCAGTGAATATTAGTTAGCCATGTGCCTGGCCGCTCTCCGTTCCTCCCCAATATTACTGCGCATGTGCAAGCAGTACGTTCTGGTATGGCGCAGTGTTACTGAGTAACGCAACGTGGGCACTGTGAACAGCCCATTGATTTTTCATTGCTGTGGAGTGGGGTGCGTTACAGGCTGCTCTAACGTGCGCCTGTAACGTCCCACTGTGAAACCAGCCTAAAATTACTATAATGTGTTATAATACATTATAATGTGATATAATACATAATTATCATCACTATATTACAATACATGAAATATTAGTCCAGGCGAAATATGATAATTAATGCTCTAATCCTGAATCCATATGGGCCTTATTTATAAGAAAGTAAATTATGTCCTAATGATTCTCTAACAAACAATCTGGCTCTTTCATTATTTCAGATCTGTACAGCACTTAAAATGAAAACAACAGTCAGTGTTGCCCAATTTGTTATTTGGTGGTTATGGGTGCGTAATTATGCCATTTGGGGATATAGCTTCCTAAATGGGGGTAATGTTGCCTAATTATGTTATTTGCAGATCATGTTGCCTTATTATATTATCTGGGGATAATGCTGCTTAGCTTATATTATTATATAAGGCAGGCATGGGAAAACTCGGCCCTCCAGCTGTTACTGAACTACAGGTCCCACAATGCATTTGCCTTTATGAGTCATAACTGTGGCTGTCAGACTCCTAAAATGCATTGTGGGACTTTTAGTTCCTTGACAGCTGGAGGGCCAAGTTTGCCCATGCCTGATATAGGGTCATGCCATTTGGGATTATGCTGCCCATTTACAATATTTGAAAAAATGGCTACCTATTTGTTATTTGTAGATTATGCTGTCTAATTGTTACTTAGGGACATACCGGTAGCTTCGTCGTGATGTTATTAGAGGATTATGCTGCATAAACATGCTATTTGGAGTCATGCTGTATAATTATTCTAATTGTAGTTGTGCCGCTTGAGGTTCTGCTTCATAATTATGCTGTTTGGGGTCATGTTGACTAATTATATTATTTGGTGGGCATGGCTGTCTAATTGTTATTTGGGGTACATGGTTGCCTAATTTATGGGATTTAGGAAGCTATATCCCCAAATGGCATAATTAGGCACCCATAACCACCAAATAACAAATTAGGCAACATGGCCTTAAATAACATAATTAGGCAGCATGACTCCAAATAGCAGTATCCCAAATAACATCATTAGGACTCCCAAATAACTATTAGGGAGACAAAAAATATGATTAGGCAGTCATTTGCTCAAATAACATTCCAAATGAAATAAGTAGGTAGTATAGAGGTTGTGTGTTATACCAAGGGATTCAACAGACTTGCAAGGGAGACAGGAGAAAACACAAAGACACCAGGAGCCGCTTATGGTGTAGTATGTCAAGTGCTGATCACATTGTCTTAAAGAGCAAAAGAATACTCACAAGTGTGGGTTGCACGACTAACAACCACAGTATGAAGGCAGGTGAGGAAAGCCTGTCCTCACTCGGGTTCTTTGGTCATCAAATATGTGGGTTGTGCTCCAGTAAAAAGCAATAGTTCAGAATTGAACACTAGACTAACCCCCAAAGCAGCTGGGGGGCTGTGACATAACAATTGGGAGGGAGATGGCGCCCCAAAAAATAGGTGGTGTTGGATTGAACGGTATATCTATATTATGTCACTAAAAATAGCAAAAAATATAAATAATAAAAAAGGCTTACCTCAAAGGAAGGGGCAAAGCCAATTTCAACAAAGGTTTATTATTCATCAGACACTATCAATGATAACGCGTTTCACGGAACACAGTCCGCTTCCTCAGATCAAATACAAAGCAGTGTCTTTATACTATAGACAGTAAGTTCGAAACGTCTACAGTATAAAGATGCTGCTTTGTATTTAATCTGAGGAAGCGGACTGTGTTCCGTGAAACGCGTTATCATTGATAGCATCTAACGAATAATAAACCTTTTGTTTGAAATTGGCGTTGCCCCTTCCTTTGAGGTAAGCTATTTTTATTACTTATATTTTTTGCTATTTTTAGTCACATCATATAGATACAGTATACCGTTCTTTCACCACCACCTATTTTTTGGGGTGCCTTCTCCCTCCCAGTTGTAAGTAGGTAGTATGACTCACAAGTAACAAGGATGCAATAATGTCCCTAAATAACATTAAAAAAGCAGCATAACCCTCCTCCACCAATAAGATCATTAAGCAGCATGAGCCCATATGGTTTTACCTCAAATTATATAATTAGGCAGCATAACCCCAGATCACATAGTTAGTCACTGTGCCCCCAAATAGCAGAATTAGACAGCCATGACCCAAAAACATGATCAAGCAGTCATGTCCCCAAATAACATAATGGGTTAGCATTACTTCAATAACAACAGCTTTTTTTGTGGTAGACAGACATTCTGATTGGTATGTGGCTATACAACCCCACACAAATTAAATTGCAATGCACTTTGTATTCTGTCCACCTTTGATATGTATTAACCATTGCATATTGAGATCACCAAACAAGACTTGCTATTTTAGAGATGCTGGTGTGACCGGGTGATATAGTGATCACAAGGCTTTTTTCAACTTGTTCAGATGTTAAAGCTTAACCATTTGCAGAGACTCTGAAGTCTCATTTTTTTAACAGTTTTTTTAATTTAATCATGTTTACCACCAAGTTGAATCGCCGCAATCCCGTCGCAAAACGAGAGTTTCTTCATAGAGAAAAAACCCTGCAAAGCTCAAGGGCTCGCAGAGCTTTACTTCCTTGAAGAGACCGAGCCCTGAGCTGTAGTTCTGCCTCCTCCGCAGTCAATCTCTGCCAATCTCTGCCTCCTCCTGCCCCTCTAAGTCTTCTTTTACTGATAGGGGTGGGGAGAAGGCGGAGATCCGCAGAGATTGATTGCGGAGAGGCAGAGCTACAGCTCAAAGCTCTGCCTCTCCAGGGCAGCACAATCTGTGACCTGCAAAGTCAGGGAACTTTGCAGGTCGTTTTCTATATGAAAAAATACTCGTTTTGAGGCGGGATTGCGGAAATTCAACTGAGGCGCGAGTACGCAAGAGAGGGTGCTTGTGCAGTATGGAGTGGCCCCTCTTCAGAAGCGCGAGTCCTTCTGAAGACTGCTGAAGGCCCCCAATGTGGAAAAGAGCAGTCCATGACCGAATGGTTGTGGACTGCTAACAGGGAAGCCTGCCGGGTAATGAGGATACCGGGAGGAGAACAGTATGTACAGCTTTTGAAGCCCAGCAGTGTCATGTACAGGATTAAGCTTGTTTCCTGATGTGTGACAATAACTGAGGGGAAATTATGTGTGTTTATGCACCTTAAGACTGTTCTTGATTGTATCTCTGGGGCTTTCCCCGAATGCATTGTACAGTGGGTTGCAAAAGTATTCGGCCCCCTTTAAGTTTTCCACATTTTGTCACATTACTGCCACAAACATGAATCAATTTTATTGGAATTCCACATGAAAGACCAACGCAAAGTGGTGTACACATGAGAAGTGGAACAAAAATCCTACATGATTCCAAGCATTTTTTACAAATAAATAACTGTAAAGTGGTATGTGCATAATTATTCGGCCCCCTTTGATCTGAGTGCAGTCAGTTGCCAATAGACATTGCCTGATGAGTGCTAATGACTAAATAGAGTGCACCTGTGTGTAATCTAATGTCAGTACAAATACAGCTGCTCTGTGAGGGCCTCAGAGGTTGTCTAAGAGAATATTGGGAGCAACAACACTGTGAAGTCCAAAGAACACACAAGACAGGTCAGGGATCAAGTTATTGAGAAATTTAAAGCAGGCTTAGGTTACAGAAAGATTTCCAAAGCCTTGAACATCCCACGGAGCATTGTTCAAACGATCATTCAGTAATGGAAGGAGTATGGCACAACTGTAAACCTACCAAGACAAGGCCATCCACCTAAACTCACAGGCCGAACAAGTAGAGCGCTGATCAGAAATGCAGTGAAGAGGCCCATGGTGAGTCTGGACGAGCTGCAGAGATCTACAGCTCAGGTGGAAGACTTTGTCCATAGGACAACTATTAGTCCTGCACTGTACAAAGTTGGCCTTTATGGAAGAGTGGCAAGAAGAAAGGCATTTTTAACAGAAAGCATAAGAAGTTCCGTTTGCAGTTTGCCACAAGCCATGTGGGGGACACAACAACCATGTGGAAGAAGGTGCTCTGGTCAAATGAGACCAAAGTGGAACTTTTTGGCCAAAATGCAAAACGCTATGTGCGGCGGAAAACTAACACTGCACATCACTCTGAACACACCATCCCCACTGTCAAATATGGTGGTGGCAGCATCATGCTCTGGGGGTGCTTCTCTTCAGCAGGGATAGGGAAGCTGGTCAGAGTTGATGGGAAGATGGATGGAGCCAAATACAGGGCAATCTTAGAAGAAAACCTCTTGGAGTCTGCAAAAGACTTGATACTGGGGCAGAGGTTCACCTTCCAGCAGGACAATGACCCTAAACATAAAGCCAGGGCAACAATAGAATGGTTTAAAACAAAACATATCTATATGTCAAAGTCCAGTCAAAGTCCAGATCTAAATCCAATCGAAAATCTGTGGCAAGATCTGAAAACTGCTGTTCACAAACGCTGTCCATCTAATCTGACTGAGCTGGAGCTGTTTTTCAAAGAAGAATGGGCAAGGATTTCAGTATCTAGATGTGCAAAGCTGGTAGAGACATACCCTAAAAGACTGGCAGCTGTAATTGCAGCAAAAGTATTGACTCAGGGGGTCGAATAATTACGCACACCCCACTTTGCAGTTATTTATTTGTAAAAAATGTTTGGAATGATGTATGATTTTCTCACATGTACACCCCTTTGTATTGGTCTTTCACATGGAATTCCAATAAAATTGATGCATGTTTGTGGCAGTAATGTGACAAAATGTGGAAAACTTCAAGGGGGCCGAATACTTTTGCAACCCACTGTATATGTGCAGTCGACAAGTATCCATTTATATATAAGGTCTTGTGTGTATCCACTGGAATCGTGTGTGAACAAGGAATTTTATTGTTTGCTGTGAATTTATAATTGTGTACTGTCAAAGGCGGCATTAGAGTATGCAGGGCCTGGGGCGAGAGTCATATGCGGGGCCTAGAGACATATGCTGTGGATACACGCACACACACACAGATATGCTGTGGAAACACACACACACTGTGGAAACACACACTCTGTATAGGTTAGATAGGTAGGTGCCCCGCAGTATAGATTAGCTAGGTAGGTTCCCGGCAGTATAGATTATAGGTGCCTGCAGTACAGATTAGATAGGTAGGTGCCCCACAATATAGATTAGATAGGTTCCTGCAGTACAGATTAGATAGGTAAGTGCCCCGCAATATAGATTACATAGGTTCCTGCAGTACAGATTAGATAGGTAGGTGCTCTGCAGTATAGATTGGATAGATGATTGCAGTATAGATTATAGGTGCCTGCAGTACAGATTAGATCGGTAGGTGCCCCACAGTATAGATTAGATAGGTGCCTGCAGTATAGATTAGATAGGTGCCTGCAGTATAGATTAGATAGGTAGGTGCACTGCAGTACAAGTTATATAGGTAGGTTCCTTGAGTAAAGGTTAGATTGGCAAGTGGCTGCAGTGGTGGGGAGAGCGGGCATTGAAGTTAAAACTCACATTTCTTCTGCTGATCATCGCAGCTTCCATCTCCTTCCTGTCCCAGCATCTGTGTATTGGTAACAGCGCCCCCTGTGGTGACATGCGGTCACATCATCACAGGGGGCGCTATTACCAATATGTCAGATGGTGGGAAAGGTGGAGATGATCAGCGAAAGAAATGTGAGTTTTAACAACTATGCCTGCTCTCCCCACAGCCGCAGAGGGTGCGGGGCCTCTTCAGGCACGGGGCCTGGGGTGATTGCCCCACTTGCCACCCCCAAAGGCCGGCTCGGGTACTGTGATAATGATAATTGATTTCTTAAATAAGTAGGTAACTGTTATTTAACTGTACACTTATTTTTATTTTTTTTGTTAAAAAGTACAAGTACATTGTTTAAATTGTTGTTTAAACGAAAATAGCTATTGCTTGGACTTGTTATAATAAAATCTGCCAATCACAGGGTAATGGAACAACTTTCTCTGGAGCCCGCAGCCTCCCTGAACCTAATACACCTCATTCAGGTAACTGATTTAATTGTTTTTATTTGCTGGTTCATAGTATGTGCAAAAATACAATGGTTTGTCTCTATCAAGAGATTTTCCTATACAGTAATGACTTTCATATATAACTTTATGACAGTAGATTCTATCAGCAGTCTTGTGGAGGACAGTTGATCAAGGAAAGTCATATGCTAGAGGAATTGATAGCTATCAAGAGTAGTCTTCTGTGGAAAACACTTAGACCACCATTTGGGAGCATCAGTATACCGTCAAGTTCAACCAGAAGGAAAACAAAACAAACAAACAAAAAAACACTGTCAAGTTAATCCTAGGTTAAAAGTAAAAAAAAACCTTAAAAAGTAAAAAAAAACCTTACAAGGCCTGAGCCAATTAGCCTTAAAGAGAACCCGAGGTGGGTTTGAAGAATATTATCTGCATACAGAGGATGGATCTGCCTATACAGCCCAGCCTCTGTTGCTATCCCAAAAACCCCTAAGGTCCCCCTGCACTCTGCAATCCCTCATAAACCACAGCCATGCTGCTGACAAACAGCTTGTCAGAGCTGGCTGTGTTTATCTCTATAGTGTCAGTCTGCTGCTCTCCCCGCCTCCTGCAGAACTCCATTCCCTGCCTGCATCCCTTCCCTCCCTGCTGATTGGAGGGAATGGACGGGGGCAGGGACCGGAGCTATGCAGGAGGCGGGGGAGCAGCTGAGACTGACACTACAGATGTAAACAGAGCCTCACAGCACGGCGGTGATTTATGAGGGATTGCAGAGTGCAGAGGGACCTTAGTGGGGTTTGGGATAGCAACAGAGGCTGGGCTGTATAGGCAGATCCAGCCTCTGTATGCAGATAACATTCTTTAAACACACCTCGGGTTCTCTTTAAAAGGGAAAAAATCCCTCCTGACTCCAGATGGCATAGCTGTAGATGTCCTTCAATGCAAGGAAAGCATCCTAGCCCTTTTTAAATGCAGATATAGGGCTCGATTCACAAAGCGGTGCTAACCTAGTTAGAGACTTTAGGCATGATAACCATTGCACCACGCTGGTGAAAAGCCAGTTTAGGCATGATAAGTTTAGGCGTGATAAGTTTAGGCATGATACGTTTAGGCATGCTAAGTTTAGGCGTGATAAGTTTAGGCATGCTAAGTTTAGATAAGTTTAGATTGCGCACAAAGTCCCGCACGCAAAGCAGCGCCATTAAACTCTATGCGAAGTGCACCAGACTTTGCTAGCGCAAAACTTTTGATCAGCTGTGCACTGCTGTGCTAACCCAGTTGGTGCTTAAACTTATCACGCCTAAACTTATCACACCTAAACTTATCATGCCTAAACTTATCACACCTAAACTTATCATGCCTAAACTTATCACACCTAAACTTATCACACCTAAACTTATCATGCCTAAACTGAGTTTAGGCGTGATAAAGGGCTTTTCACCAGTGTGCTAACTGTTAGCACCGCTTTGTGAATCAGGCCCATAGAGTTTTCCATAACTAATAACTACTTCCTGAGGTAAGATGTTTACCACTTTTAAAGAGAACCTGTAACAAAAAAACCCAAAAACCTCTGGGGGATACTTACCTCGGGAGGGGGAAGCCTCGGGGTCCCAATGAGGCTTCCCGACCTCTGAAGCTTGGAGGAATCTAGTACTGGCACCCCCGAACCCCCCCTCCCCCACAAGCTTGACAAGCAGTGATATATGTACCTCTCTGCGATCCTGCACAGGCGCACTAGTGGCTTTTAGTTCAGGCTAGGCGGAAATAGCCAAGCCTGATCGTATCCGCTCTACTGTGCAGGCGCAAAGGAGTCGCGCCTGCACAGTAGAGCGTATTTGATCGGGTTCGGATATTTCCGCTTTACCTGAACGAAGAGCCGCTAGTGCGTCTGTGCAGGATCGCAGGTAGGTATTTATTTACCTCGCCGAACTTCAGGCGGTCCCGGCGCTTGAACGGACGGATGGAGGAGGACGGTGGAAACCTTGTTGGGATCCAGATGCTTCCCCCTCCCGAGGTAAGTATCCCCCAGAGGGTTTTTTTCAGTTACAGATTCTCTTTAACCACTCTCACTGTGAAGGAACGCTTTCTAAATAGATGGCAAATCTTTTTCATCCATAAGCAGATCATGTTCCATTGTCTGTTGTACAACCCTAGGGACAAAAAGCTTATCTGCTAAGGTTTTGTACTGATCTCTGATGTATTTATACATGTTAATCAGATCACCTCTAAGTTGCCTTTTTTCCAAGCTAAATCCAGTTTGTCCAACCTTTTTTGATGAGATCTTCCATCCCTCTAATTGATTTAGTTGCCCGTCTTTGTACCCATTCAAAACGGTCACTGTCCTTTCTACTGTATAGTGTGGTGCCCAATTCTGTATCCCATACTCCAGATGTGGTCTCACAAATGATTTATACAGAGGAAGTAGTATACTAGCATCTCAAAATTGTATTTTCCATTTTATGCATCCCAGAGTTTTATTTTCTTTTGCTACTGCTGCTTGGCATTGTATACAATTACTTAACTTGTTATCAACCAGAACTCCCAAGTCCTTCTTAAAGAGGAACTCCAGCCTAAACAAACATACTGTCATTAAGTTACATTAGTTATATTAATTAAAATAGATAGGTAATATAATCTTATACCCACACTGTTTTAAAAGAACAGGCAAATGTTTGATTTCATTATGGCATCCATCTTTTTGGTTGAAAGGAGGTGACAGGGAGCATGAGACACAGTTCCAACTGTCCTGTGTCCTGAGCACCTCTCCCAGTTGCTAGGCAACGTGAATAACAACATAGGAATTTTTTTTTTCTTTGATGGGTGGAGCTTAGCTAAAAATGCAGCTAAAAATGATGCTTTGGTAAGAAAAACAAAGTTCTGATGCTGTGAAACTGTTAAAGAAATACCAAACCTTTTCAGTTGTGCTGAATAGATTTTTAGTCCGGAGGTTCACTTTACAGTCTGAGGTTCCCTCATTTATTTTATATGGTGCTCTGCCACAGTACTCTATCCACATACACGCATTTTCTTCTAGTCCATGTATCCTCAGCTTCTGCACCAGGCTATTGTGGGGAACAGTGTCAAAAGCCTTTGCAAAGTCCAAGTATACTACATTTTTTGCTTTCCAAAAATCCAAATTTTTATTCACCACTTCATAAAAGCTGAGCATGTTTGTCAGAGAGGACCTGTCTTTACTAAAACCATGCTGTTGAACTGAAATAAGATTATTTTGTGCTACATACTTTTTGTATAGCATCCCTTAGGATAAGGATCAAACAATTTACACACAACTGATGTTCAGCTTACAGGTCTATAGTTTCCTGGTTTTGATTGTTTTCCCTTCTTGAATAAGGGGAAAGCATCAGCTGTATGCCAGTCATAAGGAACTGACCTACTTGAAAGAAAATCACAGCAAATAAGATAAAGTGGATTATCAATAACTCAATTCAACCCCTTTTAATATCCAGGGGTGGATGCTATCTGGGACAGGTGACTTGTCTATCTTGGATCTTATTTAAATGTGCCTGCACACCTTCCTATGTTAGACAATTCATGCTGAATGAGGTAGAGTGGAAAAACCCAGGACGATATTATGAGCTAAAGGCATCACCTTGGTAAAGATAGAAGCAAAGCAAGCATTTAAAATTTCTGCTTTAGCTCAGGCACTTTTGGTGTAACCCCACCCCTGCCTGGTTTGCCTATGCCTAAAAACTGCACTGTTCCCATCCACTCAGTATTATTATTATTATTATTATTATTATTATTATCGATTTACAGTGGCTAGCAAAAGTATTCGGCCCCCATGAAGTTTTCCACATTTTCTCACATTACTGCCACAAACATAAAACAATTTTATTGGAATTCCACGTGAAAGACCAATACAAAGTGGTGTACACTTGAGAAGTGGAACGAAAATCATACATGATTCCAAACATTTTTTACAAATCAATAACTGCAAAGTGGAGCGTGCATAATTATTCAGCCCCCTTTGGTCTGAGTGCAGTAAGTTGCCAATAGACATTGCCTGATGAGTGCTAATGACTAAATAGAGTGCACCTGTGTGTAATCTAAGGTCAGTACAAATACAGCTGCTCTGTGACGGCCTCAGAGGTTGTCTAAGAGAATATTGGGAGCAACAACACCATGAAGTCCAAAGAACACACCAGACATGTCAGGGATAAAGTTATTGAGAAATTTAAAGCAGGCTTAGGCTGCAAAAATATTTCCAAAGCCTTGAACATCCCACGGAGCACTGTTCAAGTGATCATTCAGAAATGGAAAGAGTATGGCATAACTGTAAACCTACCAAGACAAGGCCGTCCACTTAAACTCACAGGCCGAACAAAGAGAGCGCTGATCAGAAATGCAGTCAAGAGGCCCATGGTGACTCTGGATGAGCTGCAGAGATCTACAGCTCAGGTGGGGGAATCTTTCCATAGGACAACTATTAGTCGTGCACTGCACAAAGTTGGCCTTTATGGAAGAGTGGCAAAAAAAGCCATTGTTAACAGAAAAGCAGAAGTCCAGTTTGCAGTTTTCCACAAGCCATGTGGGGGACAGAGCAAACATGTTGAAGAAGGTGCTCTGGTCAGATGAGACCAAAATGGAACTTTTTGGCCAAAATGCAAAACGCTAGTTTTAGTTTCTAGATGTGCAAAGCTGTTAGAGACATACCCTAAAAGACTGGCAGCTGTAATTGCAGCAAAATGTGGTTCTACAAAGTATTGACTCAATGGGCTGAATAATTATGCACACTCCACTTTGCAGTTATTGATTTGTAAAAAATGTGTGGAATAATGTATGATTTTCGTTCCACTTCTCACGTGTACACCACTTTGTATTGGTCTTTCACGTGGAATTCCAATAAAATTGATTAATGTTTGTGGCAGTAATGTGACAAAATGTGGGAAACTTCAAGGGGGCCGAATACTTTTGCAAGCCACTGTATATAGCGCCAGCATCTTCCATGGCGCATTGTGCAGTATATTCACCCTGGGAGCTTGGACCTAGGTGGTTGTGTGCAGGAGGGGTAGGGAGTAGGCATGCACAGTATATGATAATTTGCGGGTGTGTTCCTATTAATTTTCCTTTCTCAATTTTTTTAAATTGATGAATGCAGTTCCCTTAAAGTTCCTCCACTGCTGGTTGAGTTCTCTGTGTAGCTTGAATTTGAGGTGTGATTGTTGACTGTACAGGGAATGTGGCTTAAGAAAGGAGCTGATGTTTTGATGTTTCTGCTAGGCCCACCCAATAAATAACTATTTTTACCTGAAAGTTGCTTACTTGTCAGCTTTTGCACTTACTGCAAGGCACCATTGTGCTGGATGGAACATCCCACATGTACCTCTTTGTTACCTTAGGAAGCTTTGCCTTATGCCAGGTATACTTTAAAGGAAAAATCCAGAAAGCTTTCTGGATGGGGATATAGTGTTGAGCTCTTCTGTAAAATTAGACCTCATTCTGAACTAAAATAACATCATAATACAGGATATTGTAAGTTACTGTTTATTTGTAACCATTTTGTTATTGTCATTACAAAATTAACGTTGCCTTTCAAATACCTACGTATTTTGCATGAATGTTTTCATACTGTAATTCACAAATTAACATTTTCAGTGTTATGCTTTTAATTACAGAGTCCTGCCCACAAGGTTGTCTTAATGGAGCACTTTGTACAGAAGCAGGTTTATGTGACTGTGAGACATTTCAGGCACAAGGAGAAAGATGCCAATATGGTATGGATATCATATTTGTTGAACACAACACAGGGTTGATTCACTATAACAAATAGCGTACGTTATCAGAGTTAACAGGCCTTATCAGAGTTAACATGCCTTATCAGGGTTAACATGCTTTGTTCATACTGTAGCGCTCGCTATGCTACTCTGATAAGGCACGTTAACTCTGATAAGGCACATTAACTCTATTAAGACATGCTAACTCTGATAAGGCACACTATTTGTTATAGTGAATCAACCCCCACATGCTTGCAATGACCCTAAGTTCATTTGATATTCTTTGGTTACCTGAGGCTGTGAATATAGCTGTCAGACAAGCACCAACTATTATTGTTATGTTTTCATATATACCCTGCTGATTGCCACTAGAGTCCTCAAATACAGGGAGCTTTCTTATGTAAACATCAACTTTCTTTACAATGGCAAGCATTTACAAAAGGCTGATCGATTAAAAAAAAATCAGCTCGGTAAAATACCTCAGTATTTTAGACTTTTTTTTCCCAATTCACAAACATTTTCACAGGTGTGGTAGAAGTTCAGTAATGTACCGAAAAATGGGTTTCGATTCACAAAAACCTGTTCGGTAACAGCAGAAGAGTGTGGAGCTGTCTCTGTTTTGTTATAAGTCGTTCCGTGCAGTAACAGCATTTCAGTAGTAAAAGGCATCCCCAACATTCCTTTAGAATGTACATGTTTGCTATAGTTCCTCTGCTCCCTCTGAATCTGTCCATTAGCCTTTCTTAATATTTTATTTTATTGCCAAAGCTTAGATGAACTCCAAGACACATTAAACACACCATGTAAAGATGATTTCCTCACTAGCTCCTCCGCATCTTCAAACAGGAATGGGTTAAACAGACAAAGGGCTCCAGGGGATGCCTCTTTTGTTCTGTTCTCTCTACTCCGCTGCCTGGGGGTAGAAAAGCTTGTTCCTCCCTAGAAGCCCTTCGAATCCTATCAGCAAAGAGACAGGGGCTTGCAGGAGACAGGGGCTGTTATTATTGGCTCTCTGCTCATGCCAGTCATGGGATATCCACTCTGAAGCATTGCGAAGGCTGTTTTTTGACACCTGAGAGCTGCCAGTAATCAGCGAACATCCCTCTTGGCTTGACCGCATGCTCAGATTTGTGAATTGACATTTTCTGGCATTTATTGACGTGTTTACCTCACAAATCAGTAATTTTCCTCACTACTGGGTAATTTCAGCTTGTCATACGGTAACAGCATTAGTGAATTGACATTTCACTAAATGATCAGTAAAATCTGCTGTTTTCTGCATTACCACATGTAGTAGTGCTTTGTGAATGCTGCCCAATGTTGTGCTTGTCTTCATCCCCTCACACTTCAGTTTTTGTATTGGTCCACACCATCGCAATGAGGAAATGTGAGGTGCGGTATGTAGAAAACAGTGAAGACCCGGTACATTGTTAGGATTCCACAAGATTCAGATCACCTCTGGGTACCTAGGTGCAATTGGGAGGGGTCAGGTGATTTGTGCACAGTGAGAGACTGGCTGCTGAATCTTTTAAGCTCCTCCTCTCTACCTTGTGTGGGGGGTCTTGTGATGGGTACAAAAATTGATCAGCTGTCTCTCTAGTAATATGTCATCTCAACAGGAAATGGAGGTAGAGGAGCCATCCAAATATTTTAAATATATTTAAAATAAAAATGAGCAATGTACAAAACTGCTAATTAATGCAAATTTGCTATCATATTTATTTAAAGTGTATCTGAGCCAAACACATACCTAAAAACACATACTTACAGAAGGAGAGGGAAGCCTCTGGATCCAGTAAAGGCTTCTCGTGTCCTCCTCTCTGCTGCTCTCTGGGAACCTCCAGAAAATTTGGGCTGCGCTCCTCGTCAGGCACAAGTGGGGCCATGCAGCATCCGTTCCAGCATGGCTGAGCCTGCGTAGTAGCATGGAGTTGCTTGTGCACGAGCGGCTCAGGCTTAATGTGCAAGTGCGACTGTACTTGTGCAGGTGTAGTATGGCCACGCTTGTGCCTGAAGAGGAGCGCAACCCCGATATTCAATCTGACAAACCCTTGTCAGATTTCTTTGAAGGGTCAGCGCTCGGCAACGGGGAGACGGAGGAAAACGTAGGGAGTTTCTATACGATCCAGAGGCTTCAGTAACTGTGTGTTTTTTTTAAGTATGTGTTAGGTTCTGGTACACTTTAAAAATTGGAGGCTTTACTAATCTTCTCTCCCTAACATTAAAAAGGAACTCCAATGAAAATAATGTAATGAACAAATGTGCTTAATTTTTACAATAATTATGTATAAATGATTTAGTCAGTGTTTTCCCATGGTAAAATCTTTCCTCTCCCTGATTTACATTCTGACATTTATCATATGGGGACATTTTTTACTGCTGGCAGGTGATGTCAGTGGAAGTAGCTGCTGCTTGCTATTTTGGCAATTGGAAACAGCTGTTATTTTCCACAATACAACAAGGCTCCCACAGTGTGATGTCAGCACCATGGTCCTGACATCACACTGTGGGAGGGGTTTCAACACAATATTAGCCATACAGAGCCCCCTGATGATCCATTTGAGAAAAGATAAATATTTCTCATGGGAAAGGAGGGTATCAGCTACTGATGGGATGAAGTCCAGTCCTTGGTCAAGGTTTCTCTTTTTCTGTACTCTCACACTTGAGTATGAAGACTGTTGCTCATATGGATTGGGCAATGAGGCACATTGTTGATGCTTCAACACAGAAGAATCTTCAAAAGATCAACTTTGCCAGTTTTAAAGTGATGATTGGTATTCACATCCATAAGACCACTGTGATGAGTGGGAGCAGTAGTGAGTAGTAGTGATCTATAACAGCTTTATAAATAGGCCTATTATGCTTCACAAGTTGTTTATCATCTGGTATTTCTCTACAGTTATCTTTTGTTGTATATGAGTTGTGCTTTAAAACTGTGTGCTATATATTTGTACAACAGAATACATTACATGAGTTCAAGAATATTCTCTCTGTGTTTCTTAGTACCAAACCACGGCAAGGAAAGGGACGGGATCTGCAGGAGCTGGGGACAATACAATTTTGAGACTTTTGATGGAATCTATTTCTACTTTCCGGGAAACTGCTCCTACATCTTTGCCAGAGATTGCAGTTCTTCTGTGCCCCTGTATACCATTTGGGTATGTAATTAATTGCTAGTCCAAAAACAAAACAAACTTGTAAACAGTTTTATAATATACAATCGAGATTGTATCATGTATAGGCACACCAGCCAATCTTAAATGTTTACTTTGCTCACAGTGGATTTACCTCCAGCAGTCTCTAGTGGATGAGTCCAGTATGGCAGCTGTGGCATAGTACGATGGCACTGGCGGGGGTTTGTCACATTGGTAAGCAGTGGCTGGATAGTGTACTGGTTAAGGACTCTGCCTATGACCCAGGAGACCAGGGTTCGACTCCCTAACACTGTTAATGCCTATTGAGCCTGCAGCTCTACCTAGTGACTGCAGCTCTGGTGCTTTAAGTCCACCAGGAGAAAAGGGCAATATAAATATTCTGTATCTTGTCTATCTTGTGTCTTGTCTATATTTTTTATCAAATAGTAAATTCTGTATAACATGAGGTTTCTAACTGTGGAAGCTTAGCCCTGTACCTATCCCTCATGCCATACAACCATGCAAAGAAACACAACCTCTGGCCAATATATTGTGTGTGGCAAGTGTCTATGTAAATAGCAACTTTTCTTTGTGTTTTAATGTAGAGTTTGCAGAGGCACCATACAGGTAGAGAGTGGTCATGAAGCATATCATAACACTTAATGGTGTCTACTGTAATGTAATAGTGATCTTTCATCATACTATGGTGTAGCTATGGAAAAGTAATAGTATCTGGCCATACTCCCCTAGTCGTATGTAACGTGCAACGATCCAGCCACCAGAGCACCAGGTGGAAATCGACAAATTGTATAGCAAAAGGATAAGCACACTCAGTAGTATGCGCAAAAAGGTGGATCAGCGCATCACCAGGCCGCCTCCGAATGGCCTACAATCAGAGGTGCGCTGAGCCCCCCCAGAAACTGCAAACGCACCTTGAACCCAAACAGAAGCTCTGCATATACACCAAAAGGAAGGCTGCTAAGTGGGAGAAGCTGACCAAAAATGAAATAACCTTCCTGGCGGTAAGTAGTGTTGGGCGAACACCGGGATGTTCGGGTTCGGGCCGAACAGGCCGAACATGGGCCAGATGTTCGGCATGTTTGGCCCGAACGCCGAACTCAATGGAAGTCAATGGGACCCCCGAACATGCCCATTTTGGGGGCCCTATGGGGTCGCAGGCATAAGGGGGGAGCATGCCCCGATCGTGGGGGGGGGGTCGGAAATTCCCCCCACCTCCTCCGCTAGTGCTCCCCCCCTCTGCCCGCTTCCCCATAAAAAAAGTTTAAGGCAAGTTAAATAGTACCTGGTGGCTGGCACTGGCAGTGGAGTGAGGAGGAGGAGGAGTCCGAGTAGCAGAGTGACGCGTTGAGGCCGGGCAGCGGGCGGTTCAGCGGTAGTACCCTTGTGGTACTTCCGCCCTTTCTCTGACCTCACGTCCTCTGCATACGAGGGTACGCGTCACGCGTACCCTCGTATGCGTCATCACGTAGAGGACAGGGTGATGTTCTGCAGAACCCGAACAGTGGCGAACACTGTTCGCCCAACACTAGCGGTAAGCCCGAGCTGAGCTCTGGCTATGCCGCACAGGAGGATATCTTAGCCCCTGGTGGGGCGATTTGCCCCATTTAAAGTGCTGTACGCGCAGCTAGCACTTTGCTAGCCGCGCGCACAGCTTGATCGCCGCCGCTCTGCGGCGATCACTCGCACGCAGCGGCGGAAGAGGGCCCCCCCGCTAGAACCCTGCGCTGCCCGGACCAATGAGTTCCAGGCAGCGCTATGGGCTGGATCGGAGGCGTCTGACGTCAGGACGTCGGCTGACGTCCATGACGTCATTCCGATCATCGCCATGGCGACAGGAGAAGCCAAACAGGGGAACACGTTATATACGCGTTCCCCTGTTTGTTATTGATGCCGGCGACGATCACACTAGAGGGACACAGGTGCCCTCTAGTGGTGTTTCATGTAGCTACCACTCTGGTAGCTTTACATGAAACAAAAAAAATAAATTAAAAAAAATGGATTTCTGCCTATTTGGCAGAAAAAATGAACCGCCAGGAGGGTTAAATTAGTACATAGCAAAGAAATGAACAGCGCTACTTAAAAACAGATAAGTGCCTACCTGCAAGAGAGTGCAAGCCCCATTCGTGGAATAAAATACACACCTAGCATACACATAAGCTGTCTACCACTGGAGGATGTTGGTTTCCTGTAACAGCTTGCATGCAATTTGTTAAGTACTCGTCCCTCCCACTGCGGAGAAGTCATCCCCTTTTGGGAGGGGACCTAACACTAACTAAATCCTACCAACGCTACCAAGTAAAATCGAAAATTGATCCACCTTTTTGCGCTGATCCACCGATTTTACTTGGTAGCGCACCCAGGCTATGCATATGCATAGGTTAGGATTTAGTTAGTGTTAGGTCCCCTCCTAAAGGGGGATGACTTCTCCGCAGTGGGAGGGACGAGTACTTAACAAGTTGCATGCAAGCTGTTACAGGAAACCAACATCCTCCAGTGGTAGACAGGTCATGTGTATGCTCAGTGTGTATTTTATCCCACAAGTGGGACTTGCACTCTCTTGCAGGTAGGCACTTATCTGTTTTTAAGTAGCGCTGTTCATTTCTTTGCTATACACTCAGTAGTATGTTGCAAAACTTTAAGCTCTTTTAATACAAAAAAGTTTCCATAAATACACTTCGTGTTCAACAAGGGCTAGCAACTTGCAATAGATAGGCACCAAAGACTCCCAAAGTCCATCAAATGCCTGCTGGCCGACTTGTATAAAAAGTTCATGGGGGAATAGAGTCCAAGATCCACACTTCCCAGAAAAAATGTGTCTCAAAGCATGGCAACAGACACTGGCCTAATGCTGTTTCGGGCAGCAGCCCATCTTCAAGCCGATAAATGTGCACAAATGTGCCCGAAACAGCATTAGGCCATTGTCTGTCATGTTTTGAGACACATATTTCCTGGGAAGTGTGGATCTTGGACTCTTCCCCCATGGACTTTTTATGCAACTCGGCCAGCAGGCATTTGATGGACTTTGGGTGTCTTTGGCGCCTATCTACTGCAAGTTGCTAGTCCTTGTTGAACACGAAGTGTACTTATGGAAACTTTTTTGTATTAAAAGAGCTTAAAGTTTTGCAACATACTACTGAGCAGGGGTGTAGCAGTAGGGGTTGCAGAGGTAGCCACCGCTTAGGGGCCCTTGGTGCAGAGGGGCCCCGAAGGGCCCTCCCTCAACTACAGTATTAGCTCTCTATTGGTCCTGTGCTCATAATAATCACTTCTATAGGTACTTTGAATAGTGGTAATTATTAACAAACCGTTCCCCATCCCCTTCTTGCACCTCTGACACTGTAGTTGCCATTGTCAGGTTTTGGTGCGCCGTATCAATAGCTATGTATAGAGTGCTTGGGGTGCCCCATTGTAAAACTTGCATCGGGGCCCAAAAGTCCTTAGCTACACCACTGCTACTGAGTGTGCTGATCCTTTTGCTATACAAAAAGTGTAGCTATGGAGACGGGTCACAGTTCGGGGGATTCTTATTATTAATTTATAAAGCACCAACATATTTTGTGGTTCCTTACAAAGTAAGAAACAAACAAACAAACATGGGGTACAGCAGACAATTGGTGCAAAATCCAGAGAGCCCTGCCCTTGCAAGCTTACAATCTAAAGGAAATACTTAGCGACAGGTCAAAGGGGAAATGGCCTAAGTTAGAGAGTATGCTTGTCGGTGGAAAAGTGAGTTTTGAGTGAGCGTTTAAAGATTTCAAAGGTTGAATATACTATGCTCCCTCTGCCCCTGCACTCTTTATATAACAGTTGCATGATATGGACTTTATAAGGACAGCCACAGAGTGAGACAGGTGTAAGCAGTGGTAGGTTCACTTTTTTTTAATGGTTTCCACTATTCAAAGCACAAATACAAGTTTTAAAAAACACCACAGCACCAGTAAAGAGCTAATGTTGTGGATTAAGGACAGCCCTAGGTGAGCCCTCTGGTACAGAGGCCTATTTGTGGCAGAAACCTCTGCATAACCTGTTGCCACACAACTGGTTTCATATATATACCTCTGCATATAGGTTCTCTTCAAATTGATTCAGGAAAGGGGGACACGATTTAGTTTTGTGATATTGGTGGAATGAACATATCAATCCAATCATTTGTATAGCGCTTTTCTCATGTCGGACTCAAATAGCCCGAGAGCTGCAGCCACTGGGATGCGCTCAAGAGGCCACCCTGCAGTGTTAGGGAGTCTTGCATTAAACTCCATACTGAGTAAGTACTGACCCTAGTCAGGATTTGAACCCTGGTCTTCCATGTCTAAGGCGGTGCCCTTAACCAGTACACTATCCAGCCACTATATACAGTATATATACAGTGCTGGTCATAATTATTCATACCCCTGGCAAATTTTGATTTAAAGTTACTTTTATTCAACCAGCAAGTATATTTTTGACAGGAAATGACACAGGTGTCTCCCAAAAGATAATTAGACGATGTACAAGAGTCATTATTGTGGAGAAAAACATTTTCCAGCTTTTATTTACATTTGAGCAAAAAGTGTCCAGTCCAAAATTATTTATACCCTTCTCAATAATCAATAGAAAAGCCTTTATTGGCCATTACAGCAATCACACGCTCCTATAATTGCAGACTAGCTTTTGCATGTCTCCACAGGTATTTTTGTCCATTCATCTTTAGCAATGAGCTCCAAATCTTTCAGGTTGGAGGGTCTTCTTGACATCACCTGATCGTTAGCGCCCTCCACAGATTCTCAATTGGATTCAAGTCAGGACTCTGGGCGGGCCACTTCAAAACATTAATGTTGTTGTCTGCTAATCATTTCTTCACCACTTTTGCTGTGTGTTTTGGGTCATTGTAATGCTGAAATGTCCGCTGGTCCCCAAGCCCAAGTTTCTCTGCAGACTGCCTGATGTTGTCGTTGAGAATCCTCATGTATTGCTCTTTTTTCATGGTGCCGTTTACTGTGATTAGGTTCCCTGGTCAATTGGCTGAAAAACACCCCTAAAGCATTAGGTTCCCACCACCATGTGTTTTTTGGGTTGAAGGCTTTTCCTTTTTTATGCCAAATGAAGATACATCATTGTGACCAAACAATTCATTTTTTGTTTCGTCTGACCATAACACAGAAGACCAGAAGCCCTCTTCTTTGTCCAGATGAGCATTTGCAAAGGCCAAGCAAACTTTTGTGTGCCTTATCTGGAGAAGTGGTGTCCTCCTTGGCCTGCATCTGTGGAACCCAGCAGTGTGCAGTATCCGTTGGATTATCTGCCTTGAGACATCGCTACCAACAGAGCTCAGATTCACCAGGATGGCCTTGGTGGTGATCCTTGGATTCTTTTTCACCTCTCTCACTATCCTCCTGGCCAGCACAGGTGTCAATTTTGGCTTTCCACCACGTACTCTGAAATTTTCAACAGTGTGGAACATCTTGTATTTTTTATACTTTGCACTGTAGCCACTGGAAGCTGAAAACATTTAAGAATGGTCTTGTAGCCCTTTCCTGACTTGTAAGCAGCCACAATGCGCAGCTGCAGATACTTACTGAGCTCCTTTGTCTTAGCCATGACTGTCCACAAACCAACTGCAGAGAGCTGCTGTTTTTCACCTGTTGACTTGATTAAAACAGCTGTTCCAAATTTATCAGGGTAGTTAGGATGCTTTGGACTATTTGGAATGGTATAGAACTTTGGATTTTTCTTCCACAGACCATGACAGTTTGTGAAGGTTATGAACAATTTTGGACTGGAAACTTTTTGATCAAATGTAAATAAAAGCTGAGAAATGTCTTTGTTCCACAATAATGCCTCTTGTGCGTAGTCTTATTATATTTTAGGAGACACCTATGTCATTTCCCATCAAAATATTACTTGCTGGTTGAATAAAAGTAACTTTAACCAGCTGGGCGGTATGGACGAGCTCAGCTCGTCCATCACCGCCGGAGGCTGCCGCTCAGGCCCTGCTGGGCCGATTTTCATGAAATAAAAAGCAGCACACGCAGCCGGCACTTAGCGTGTGCTGCCTGATCGCCGCCGCAGCGCGGCGAACCGCCGCATGCAGCGGCAAAAGAGGGTCCCCCAGCCGCCTGAGCCCAGCGTAGCCGGAACAAAAAGTTCCGGCCAGCGCTAAGGGCTGGATCGGAGGCGGCTGACGTCAGGACGTCGGCTGACGTCCATGACGTCACTCCGCTCGTCGCCATGGCGACGAGGTAAGCGATCAGAAGAACGCATCCGGAGCGCCCTCTAGTGGGCTTTCATGCAGCCAACTTTCAGTTGGCTGCATGAAATAGTTTTTTTTTATTAAAAGAAAACCCTCCCGCAGCCGCCCTGGCGATCTTAATAGAACGCCAGGGTGGTTAAGTCAAAATTTGCCAGGGGTATAAATAATTAGCACTGTATATGATATGCTCCATTTTTGCCTAAAATAACCAGGGAAGGTATGGACAGAAGCCATTAGCAACTATGTAGACCTTAAAAACACAAAACATATTTAGGTTCTTGTTGTGTAAAAAAAATGTATTACTTCATATATGTATAAGTTGAATCTGACATTCATAATTGGTGTGTCCTTCAGAATATTTTAATTTTGTTTTTTTTCATTAGGTTCACAACAGTGCTGCTTGTGATGGATCTGTGTATTCTTGTCCACGTTCAATCAGTATGTTTTTCTCAAGCCAAGAGGAGATCACAGTTTCTGGATATGAAGTGAGAAAAGGAGGCATGCGGTAAGGGCTTGTTCATACCTAGGGCGTTTTGCGAGTTTTTTTGAGCGCCGTCGATTTTGAAAAATGCATTGAAATCGCTAGTGCAATGAATCCTTATGGGATAGTTCATATCAGCGCATTGCGTCCGCTTTCCATTCAGCAAAGTGCTGCATGTACCATTTTCAGGGCAATTTTGCTACAATGGATGGTATAGGAAAAATGCAAAATGCTCACGAATTGCTTTATCTGCGTTTGCGTTTGTGCGTTTATGAATAAATACATTGTATACATTCTTTTCTGGGTCAAAGAGTTCATTTCCTGACTTGCATCAGGAAGTGAAAAAAACAAATCGCTCTGTAAAAGCGATTTGAAAGAGCGCTTAACACAAAATTGTAGCGCACAGTGGAGCGCCGGGAGGGAGGAAAAAACGTGCAAGAAAACATGCATTGTATGAATAGGTATTGGCGGGACTTATGGTGGTATCTGGGTGCCTACCTTAATAAATCCCATCCTTTACCCTTTAAATTTGTAATTTAAATGTTAGTGTTAAAATAATCTTCTGTTTTTCATCTGTAAATTTCATCTTTTGTTTCTTTCTTTCGTCTTCTTTCTTCTGATATGGATTTGAGCGTCATCTTTTGGCCATTGGTTCCTGTTGGGCTGCCGCTGCACCTCGTCGAACTCGCTGCTCCTGGCCACACCTTTGCCAGGCTCCCTCGGCCCCCTTTATCCTGGCCCTACAGTGCTGCTCCCTACTGGAGCTCTGCCGAGCACCCCTGGCACCATTGCTAACCACCTCCGCAGTGGAAACACTGTCAGGACCACTGCCATTCCCTGCCAGGACTCCTCTACAAAGGTTTTACTAGGAGCCCCCAAAAAAGTACATTTAAACCTCCTACTGGGGCTCCCCAATGGTTCATAGTCTGAACCAATTAGAATCCTCCCTGAGGAGGATTCCTATTGGTCAGTGTATTAGACTAATGGGGAGTCCTGACGGCACATTGAAAGATACTTTTTGCTGGGGCTCTCTTTACAGAGACAAGACAAGACAAGACAAATAACATTTATATTGCGCTTTTCTCCTTGCGGACTCAAAGCGCCAGAGCAGAGCAGCAGCCACTAGGGTGCGCTCTATTGGCAGTAGCAGTCTAAGGGAGACTTGCCAAAGATCTCCTACTGAATTAGTGCTGGCTTACTGAACAGGCAGAGCCGAGATTCGAACCCTGGTCTCCTGTGTCAGAGGCAGAGCCCTTAACCATTACACCATCAGCCAGAGCAATACAGAAACTAGAGAAAACCCCAGCAAAAGCATATTTGAATTTGCTGCTGGTGTTTCCTATTAGTTCCTACACTAACCAATGGAATTTCTTAAAATGGAGGAACACCATTGGTTAGTGTAGCAAAATCTTGCTTCTACATTTCCTGGCAACTATGAGCTATGCTCAGGAAAATTACTCTTATTTGCCTAAGTGCAGCTCTTCTCGCTTTGCCCTGGTGAATCCAGCAATCAAATTCACCAATAACTTCTGTGTCAGGGGATAAGAAACTCGCATGCAGCAAGTTTCTTATCACCTGGAATTGCAATAGAGTCCCAAGCTTTAGAGAATAGATCACTACCTGACTTATTTTTGATCGGGGAGTGGCGATTGCTTGCCATATTGCTTACCATATTGGCCCATTCTCAACCCATTTCAGCATTTTATGTATGTCTTCCCATCTTAAAACCAAATTGGTTTCTGATAGCTATTTTCTTTCCATACATGATTGCTCTTTGCGTGTTATTTATATCCCACATTTACATTGTACTACCATATCATACAGTACTTTACAGTTATAGAATTCCCTTCTGTTATGTTTTATCAGTCAATAGGATAGCAGAAAGCTTTATTTGAACTGAAGGATCAGTGGAAGATCTTATTTCTTGAGTTGTTGTGCTTAGTTTCACAGTCTTTCTGCTCTCTGCCGACAGGGTAACATTGCCACAGACAGTGGAAAACGTATTTATTGAGAGGCTGGCTGACTATATACTAGTGAAGACTACCTTTGGATTCTCTCTTGCCTGGGATGGAGGTTCTGGTATATATATTAAACTAACAGAAGATCATAAAGGGAAACCTTGTGGCCTTTGTGGGAACTTTAATGGCAATTGGACAGATGACCTGACAGTGCAACACAGTAAGCAATATAATGTTCCAGATTGCTTAGTTTTGTCTCTGCTTTGCAGGGATATACATGTTTTATAAACCTAATGTTAATAAACCTAATTTTATTAACTACAGATCTCAGTTTTCTTTCTCCAACACTCACACTTTCGTTCATGTCTTATGCATGTGACTTTTCATTTTCATTCAGATTTTTTATTTTGACGCAAGATACAATACAACTATAAATACACATGATCTGCAAAAAAAATCAGAAAGCTGTCTGATTAAGGCCTCTTGCACACTGCAAGTGATTCCGATTCAGATTCCGCTTTTTAATCAGTTTTTACATCCGATTCAGATTCTGATTTGCAGTTTGCTCCCTGCACACTGCAAATCGGAATCTGAATCGGATGTAAAAACTGATTAAAAAGCGGAATCTGAATCGGAATCACTTGCAGTGTGCAAGAGGCCTAAATATTGTGGAAAGAAATGCAAAAAATGGCATGTGAACAAGTGAAGTGAGCAGTGGTGGTTTTCCCCACTACTGCCGAATATGCAAATGATCTCTTTATGTTCCTGAAGCCAGGCTTAAATCCATAATCACTGGTGTATAGCAAGCCTGTAGCGCATAACTTTTACATAGCCATATCAACCCAACATGCAGACAGCCTGTTCTGGTCTGTCGGTCCTCATTAGTGCATGGCAGGGATTGATATGGCTCTATGGGATAGGACTTAGACCAGTACAACAAAATACCCAAGCAGTTCAAGGTGACCCAGAAGCACTAGGAAAGTACAGGGGACTATAAGAGACAGAAAAGCCCTCCTACTAAAAAAGCATCACTCAGTGCCTTTTTTGTTGTGCTCTTTAATCCATTGAGAGTATCTTTCGGTTTCATATAATATTTTTGAGTCCTTTGAGCATCTATATATAGATAAATAAAATACAGTTTTTATTTTAAATAAGTGAGCATGGGTTCTCTTTTATATATATTTGCATAAAGCTGTGTCTTCAACTTTCTGAAGTCCAAAAAATTCAGAGTGTTGCCACATGCTGTCATTTCAAAGTAAAATCTTGTTTCTATTGTAACATTTTGTAATACTTTTCCATTGTACATTTTTATCTATGGTTTTGGAGTACAAATAGTTCAGTAATATAAATATGTTCCTTCATTAACAAGCCAAAGTTGAACATAGAAATAACATTAGTGTCTGTCCATAGTAGTTTAACAGTGCTAGACATTCAGCAGATGCATCCAAACATTGTCAAATACAGTTAGCCAACAATGCTAAGTGTCAGTGTTTCAGCAAACATGATGTAGATATGCATAGGGAAAGGCCATTTAGTTTTACCTGTTGTTCCCACTGATCAGTGGCGTAGCTAAGGAGCTCTGGGCCCCGATGCAAGCTTTACATTGGGGCCCCCCATGCACTCTATACATAACAATTGATACAGCGCACCAAAACCTGCCAAGGACAACCACAGTGTCAGAGGTGCAAGAAGGGGATGGGGAACAGCTTGTTAATGATTACCACTATTCAAAGTATCTATAGAAGTGATTATTATGAGCACAGGACCAATAGAGAGCTATTTTTGGAGTTGAGGGAGGGCCCTCGGGGCCCCTCTGGCCCAAGGGCCCCGATGCGGTCGCAACCTCTGCAACCCCTATTGCTACGCCCCTGCCACTGATGCAAAAATACAGAACCGAGTCATATGAAGTTTGGCCAGACAATGGTCACTGTTGACTGGCAGCAACTGTTTGCAGTAAAGTTGCCCCTACTCATTGAATGAACAGGTCTTAATTATTTAGTTCATTTGAAAGAGATAACACCTATTAGCAACTCCATTCTAGTCAACACTTATTTACTGTTTTTATGTCTTATATAGCGGGAGAAACCACAGAAGATATAGCTGTGTTCGCAAATAGCTGGTATGTTCAGATCCCCAACGAACCTGTTTGTGTAGAAACTGCTTCTGACTACTCAAACCCTTGTTCTCAGTTTAGTGTTCTTGAGGTATGTATTGATCAGATCTTTAAGTAATATGTTAGTAATAATAATAATGCTAACATTTGTCTAGCTCTTTTCTCCCATTGGACACAAAGTGCTTGAGATCTGCAGCCACTAACTCCATGCTCTGTTGGCCACCCTGGAGCATTAGGGAGTCTTGCCCTCCTAGCGGAATAGGTAACTGGCTCCAGGCAGAATTCATACCCTGTGTTGAAGGCGTTGCCTTTAACCAGTACACTAGCCAGCTTGTACAGAAATGATTAATGATATGCAAATGAAGAAATATGAAGCATCACATTTTTCCAGTGGCCACCTTACTTTAAAAATACATTATAAAAGGTTGCTGTGAAATGAGCAAAGAAGATTAGACTTAATTGGGGATGGTAAAACAGAGCAGGTTACATAGACTGCTAAAGCTTTTGTACATGAATGTTTGACACCCGTTTGCTACCGGTAATTAATGGCATAGCCAACAAAACAGAGCTCAAGTGATATGTAAATTGTAGCAATAAGAAGTTGCTTAAATACACCTATATACATATATATATATATATATATATATATATATATATATATATATATATATATATATATATACACACACACACACACACACACAGCGTATATTTTTTTTTGTGGGGAGTGCAGACAAAAGCACCAATTAATAGTGTTTGTCAAACTTTCACCAGTGGAGGCTCATTGCTGGGGTTGCTGGGATTGTTTTTTAACTATGAACTGCAGTCCTGCCATCTCATTGAAAGTCAGGATGTTGTCTACGTTATGGCAAAACCTTAATTTTGTGAGGATTTTTTAGCCAGTCTAAGGTGGGCTTGATTTTTTCTTTTGGATAGTTGTGTTGCTGCATAATCCAAATACACTTCAGTGATAGATCAGGATTTAGCGATTTTCTGTGTAACCCAACTGATGTAAATTCTTTCTCAGGTCTTCTAGAAATTGTTTTTACTTTTTTTAAGGCATGGTATGCTTTTTTAGACCTTTATTTATTACATTCCTTAATTTATTACTTTATTCCTTTATTTATTACATTCCTATCGAGGCTGCCCTATTTATTTCATTATAAACAATAACAGTTGCCTATCAGTCCTGCTGAACTCTTGGGGCTTGGTTCACTAACCGGTGCTGAGCCGGTTAGTCTGCCCTAAGTGTCAGTGTGCGCAAACCACGGCATTGGGTGGTTTGCGCCCACAGAGTTGAAATAATCACGCTCACTGCGAAGCGCGGATAATGGTGCGCATTGCTGGTCCTTAAAAGTCGCACCCGATGCGACGAAAATAGCGTCATTTTCATCGTATCGGGTGCGACTTTTAAGGACCAGCGGGTGCAACGTTATTGTCGCACCGCACACTAATATTGGCGCGCTGCGCGTGCAGTGCACGGGACCACGCGCAATGTAGCTTTGCGCACACTAGCGGCCATAAAGGGCTTTTCACACCGGTGCTAACACTTAGCGCCGGTTAGTGAATCAAGCCCTTGGGCTGCAGTAGTGTCTGAATCAAACACCTGAAACAAGCAGGCAGCTAATCTTGTCAGAGTTTATTCAGAAACTTCTAATCTACATGCTTGTTCAGGATCTATGGCTAATGCTGGGAATACACAATGAGATTTTCCAGCAGATGAACTGTCCAATCGATTCTCCGATCGTTTTTTTTCTGATTGACTTCCATTCACTTCTATGAGAAATCAATCAGAAAAAAACAATCGAAAATCAAATCGGAACCGTCGAACTATCTACCTGCCAAAAAATCTCATGGTGTATTCCCAGTTTAAGAGTATTAGAGGCAGAAGATCAGAAGGATAGCCAGGAAATGTGCATTGTTTAAAAGAAAATAGATAGGTCAGCCTCCATATGTCTATCTCCTCAGGTTCCCTTAAAGTAATGTTTACACTTACTGGACTGGCAGCATTCACTCTGGGCTGTGATTGGTAGAATTTTACCCATCAAGGGGCCCATACACTCGATTTTGATTGGTCGATTGCAAATCGATTGACCAATCGACTGATTTGCGGCCGATTTCGATCAATTTCGATCGATTTCAATCGATCTGGCAGGCTGG